>NW_008689151.1:0-9753 GCF_000695815.1 Acanthisitta chloris | reverse complement strand
GCTGTGCAAAGCCTGACCCTAAAAAAAGTCCTGGAGTGCTGGGGGAGGTGGATTTTTTGAGCCCCCCGCGAGGGTTCTCCGGTGCTGGCTGTCACTGCCCGCTCCGGTTTATTCGGCTCCCGGCGAAGCTGTGCCCTGGAGACTGGGCTGGGATCATGTTCAGGAAATCCAGGTTTGAAGGGGACTGGAAAGCCGATCAGCTGCCGCAGCTCGTCGCTCTCCGGCGGCCCCGGCAGGCATCGCTCTGATGGGAACGGCACCTCGTCCTTTCAGACAAAGAATGAAAAGTCCCTGGACGCGTCTGGAGCCTGGAATGCTGACTGGGACCCTTTGTCTAAGGGAGCCCCATTCAGCTCACTCCCAGAGCAAGAAATCTCCACCTGCCAGTAAAGAGAGAGAGGCACAGTCAGGAAAGCATCCCAGGATGCAGGGAAAGTGCCTGTCCCTGTCCTTCCGCGGGGTTAGGAAGGACAGCCGAGCTCTCCATCACCTCCCAGCCCTGGAAAGAGGCAGTTCCACTTCCCCCAGGTGGGTGACTGGGTGCAGTGGGAGTGATGCTGGTGGGTATAGGGGTGAGCCCAAAGCCCAGAGCCCACACCTCTGCCTCGTTGTGCAGGAGAGGTGCTGCAGGATGGCTCTGGGACTGGTGGAGGATTTCCAGTTTCACCCTTGAGCTGTGCACCCACACACCCCTGGCACGGAATGTCTCTGCACCCAGGTGAAGCCCATGGATGGGCAGCAGGGTGGGAGGATGCTGCCAGTGGCTGGGAGACCCCACAGGAGAGTGACATTCCCACATGGTCCCACCCACGGCTGCATTTCATCTCTTCATGCTCCCAGTGAGGCTTTTGCCTCCTCTAAATCATCCAGCCAGGCCCAGCCCCATTCCCACCCTGCCAGCTGGGATCAGCACAGTGCTGTCTTGGGAGGTACCCAGAGCCAGCCCTGATGGCTCTCAGCATGGAGAGGGCAGCAAGGTCCAGGGAAGAGCCAGTGCCCTCCAGAACTGTTCCCTCAAGAGGATTTCCCTCCTCCCAACCCACCAACTATGGAGGATTCCTTCCCAGGAAACCCCCAGATGGGGAATGCCAATGCCAGCACATTGTGGGGACAGCCCCATGCCCAGAGTGTGCTGCCTGTCATGGATTCATCTTATTTTAGGAAAGAAGAGGAAAATAAATGGCAAGACAAAGTGCCATTACTTTAATGGCCTCTGTGCTCTTGCCATCTGTCTTCAGTTGATCGAATAAAAAATATTGGTGGAACATATGGCATGAATTATACATCAATGTTTTAATTTGGGTTCCCTGAGTGGTTGTTCAAATCCCTCTGGCTCCACTGGGTGAACTTTTGGGGAGCCCAGGGTGGGAAGGGCACAAAGCCACACCAAGCCCTGCCCAGCCATGCTCAGAGCCAACACAGCCTGAGTAAAGGCTGAGTAAAGTCATAGTAGCAGCCAAGCAAGGAGGCTGCTTGGCATTTGGGCTTTTCCATGTGCAGGTACCTCAGTGGCAGGACACAGGTGCAGGTGGCACTTTGGAATAGCTAGGAGAGGGTGATCTGGCCCCACCACAGTGTTCTCATGGACCTGTGAGTGCTTTGCTGCTCTCCCATGCCCCACGGCCAAGGATCCTACAGCTTCCCCTTCCATGCCAGAGCAAACCCACCTTCCTGAGGCTTTGTGTGGGAGCTGACTGTGGGGTGGTTTGGAGTGCAAACAGGTTGGTCCCAGTGCTGTTCCTGTCCCCCAGTGCCCCCACTGCCGCCCACCCTCCTCCCCTCTCAGGCATGGGCCTGCCAGGCCTGCAAGGAAGCACAGCATATAAAGAAGGGGCTTAAATTACTCTCATTAAGCCATCTGGAGCTCATCCTTCTCCATCATGAACTGTGGAGTCACAGGTCAATTACTGCACATTTGCATATATTCCATTAATGCTTCTGCTAATTGTCTGGAGGAGATAATGTGCTCAGCTTGCTGTTCCCTGGCTGCAGAGGGTTCACAGGCAGCAAGTGCAGCAAATAGAACCAGAATCAGCACTCCTAGTACCCAACAGTGTTCCCCAGTACCAGCACCAGTGCTCCCAGTACTGGCAGAGGCTGATTGAGGGTTGATGGATGGGGATGTTGGCAGCACCCCAGAATGCTGCTCCTGCACCCCACGAGCCCTCCCTGTGCTGTAAGGATAGATCCACCCCCAGTGCAGCAGCACTGGGGTGTAGGACCAGCTACCCCAGTCCCCATCACCACCAGCACCTCCACAGCCAGTGTCCCCAGGGGTTCCATCCTGCTCCCCACTCCCTGCCTCCCATTTAGGCTCCACTACCCACAGGCAGCAGGGCAGTTCCCGTCAGGACTGTGTTCAGGAGCAGCACTGGTGCCAGCCCAGCCCGAGGCATGGCCAGGGGACAGTGGTGACACACTTCAGCAGCCAAACTAATGAAGCAAATGGGGCCACTCCTCAGGCAGTGTCCTCAGCCTGGGATCCCAGCAGCTGCTGCAGGCAGCTGGGTGCAAAGCCTGCTTGGAAAACTGCTGGGACAGCCAGGGAGGGCAGGGATTTATTCCCCAGCCCTTGCCTGGTTAGTGAATCCTGGAATCATCAAGGTTGGAAGAGACCTTTCAGGTCATCCAGTCCAACTGTTAATCTGTCACTGCTGTAACCTCTAAACCATATCCTCCAGCACCAGATCCAGACACCTCTCAAACACGTTTAGTTTGCTGGGGCTGTGTGAATTTCTGCTTGGATCCCAGGTGATGGATCCAGCCCTGGAGAGCCATGTGACTGGAAAAACCTCTCCTCAGCTGGCAGCACCAGGACTGGGACATCCTTCCCTGCTTCCCTAGACCCCCTTGGTAGCCAGAGCCACAGCACAGCAGAGCCAAGAGGGGCATTTCCCAGGCCACGAGGGGCTCATTCCTTGCCAATCTCTGTCACCACTCTTGCCAAGAGCCAAAATCCTCCTCCCAGGGGCAGGATAACTAGCTGAGCATCACACCCAACCAACCTCCCTCTGCAGTGCCATCAGTCCCGAAGCCAAGAGCCAAGGAAATCCTCATTAATCTGCCAGGTTTATCCATCCCCTGAGCAGACCCAGCGTGTGAGGAGGTGGGCACAGGTCCTGGGGGAGCTCCTCTGAGCAGCACAAGTGTCTCTGCCACTGCATGTGACCAGGATGAATGAAGTGCTGATAAATTATACATCTGGGGCTTGTCTTCAAATTGCTCTGCAATTACTGAGCACCAAGGTTCAGTTGTCTTCAAGCACCACCTCAGATCTGACCACAGCCAAACACACCGACGGCCTCACGTGGTTCCCCCAGTGCAGGAGAACAATCAGCCCATTAAAAGCAGCAAATTAAGCAGCACAAGAGTTCCATTAGAAAGAGAAGACGACCCAACGATCCTATTTCATCACATCATTAGCATTTCTTATCAGAGGGACAAGGAAAGAATAGAGCTTTAAACACAGAGGGATGGGAGGGAGGCTGATGACAATGGGGTGACATCCTTGGGGCCTCTGTCCCACGGGAGGGTTTGACGCAGGCACCAACCTCAGGCTCATGTCACAGGGCATGGGGGAGCAGAATCCACCCAAGGGTGCTCAGCATAGCTTCCCCTGAAGGGCTCAGTGCATGGGGTGCAGGACCCAACACAAGGGGTGCAGGACCCAGTGCACTGAGGCTCCCTGGACCTGCTGTCACCCAACCCCACTCACTTTGATGTAAGGACCACTCAAAATCCCCATGTCCCTCCATCCCTACCCTCAGCTCCACAAGGTGTGGCTGCTGCTGCCCCCACAGTGCAGCTCCTGGGGCTTCACAGCCTTGTGCCTTCTCAGTCAGCAACCAGTGACACCAGTATGAACCCCCACAGACACTGGGAACCCTCAGTGCTGACATCCCTCAAGCCTTTCAGCCTCTGTCCCGAGGAATATCCTGCAGTAGGAGCTTGACATTGCTGCCCAGACAGAAGCTGGGCAACTCCAGCTCCCAGATGGAGCTTCCATCCTCTTCTCCTGCCCCAGGGAAATGGATTTTCACCCTTTTGACAGTCTTTAAAGAAGCAGCAAATGAGATGCATTAGGCTGAAATTAAATATCATTACAGCTGGGAATGAAACTGAGCTAAACTGGGACATTGGGAACTGAGGTTCCCACCAGGACCCACTGATGACTTCTCCAGGGCACAGCCAAGCAAACAGAGCCATCAGCTGCCTTCAGATCGAAGCAAAGGTTATATATTCCACTTCTCGCTGCCTTAATCCTGCTGAGAAATGGGTTTGTGCATCCCCTCCCCTGGGGAAAGGCTGAATTGTGCCTTAAAAGAGCTGACTCAGCAGCTTTTGGGTGTTATGGCTCATCACAGGGAGCTGCACTGGGATCAGCTTCTCTTCCTCAGCAGTGAGAAGCTCCCTAGGCATGTGCTTCCCTATGCAGCTTCTAAATCCCTTCCACGGGCCAAGCCAACAAGATATGCAAGGGAAAAACCTCTTATTTGGGATTTATTGGCCTGATTTGCCAATCCAGGGCAGGACTTGCCCATCTGCCCATGGATTTCTGTGCAGGATTTCCAAGTGTGTTGAGGGATTGTAAATCTTCACTGTGAATCCATGGAGGGGTTTGGAATTAGGCAGCTAACCTTTGCTTATGGGCAAAAACTGATGTTTAAATATTCTGGAGAGGATTTATTGATGGTCTCAGCACTCCCCCAGGGTGAGGGGAAGCCACAGCCACAAGCTCAGCTGGGCAGGAGGCACTGAGGGCCATAGGAATGGCAGATCCATCTATCCAGAGGGACAGATCTGCCCCAGACTAATTGATTAACGTCTGGAAAAGGCCTCAAGCTCCACAGAAATGAGGTTGTGCTAATTGCACAACCTCCTATTAGCATTCTCTGCTCTCCAGAGGATGGAACCACCAGGCACCAGCCTTGTTCCTGCCAGGCCTGAGGTACAAATACATGCAGGAACACAGGGCTGGATCCTGCCCTGGGTTATTCCAGTGCTCCAGGATAACCAGGCAGTGCTGTACAGAGCACCCCAGAGGCTGCAGCACATCCCACAGGGATGATTTTATGGAATCAACCTGATTTAAGCTACTTTAACCCCATTTTTAAATGTGACATTGAGCTACCTGGGATGGAAAATTCCCACTGGTGTCCCAGACCCAAACCAAGGGATGCTGATCCCTGCACAAGTTATGCTCATCTTCACCCTGCAGGGATGCAGGATGCTGATCCCTGCATAAGGGATGCTCATCCTCATCCTCTCATTCCTGTCCAAGGGATGCTGATTCCCACCCAAAGGATGCTCATCCCCACCTAAGAGATGCTGATTCCTGCCCAGAGCCCACAGCCATGGGATGTCATGGGGGGGTGAGGATTTCCTATAGGGCAGGTGAATGACTCCCAAAACAAATCCAATCCAGGGTGTTTCCAGCCCCTGGGAGCAAAAACCTGCAGCAGCCTTCAGACCAGTGATTCCCAGGTAATCCCACCTTTATGGCTCTGCTCCTTTCCCTCTTCATTTAGCTTCACAATGGCCCAAGCAGAGAGCAAAAGGGAGGGTTTGCTTCATGCTCTGCTCCTCCACCTGCAATTCCATCAAAGGCCGTTCCAGCCTCTCACAAGTGTGAAAGCAGCTCCGAAAGAAAAACGCTTTAAGCCATGAATCATTTAAAAAGCACATGCCACAGTGCCAAAGGCAGGGAAGGGAATAGCCATGGATTGCAGAGATTTAGGCAGGGAGAGGATACAGGGAATGGTTGGATGCTGAGATGAGCCAGCACAGCTCTGGGACTCAGCATCCTCATCCTGCCTGCTGAAATCCACTCCATGCCACAGCATCATTAGCATTTTAATTAATTAATTAATCTGCAGCAACCCCCAGGGGGTGTTATCTGACTCTCTCCATCAGCATTAGCCCATCTGCCAGCACCTGGAGTTCTTTTGGCAGGGACAGGGAGTGCTGGTGGGAGGAGCAGGGCTGATTGAATTTGGGTGCTGGGGAGCAGGCAGGATCCCACACTACAGCAACAGAAAGGAATAAGCAGCTCAACCTTCCCCCACTGCATCCCTGCCGAGCCCCAGTATCCTTCCCTGAGCATCCCTGCTGCTGGAATCAACCTCATCCTAAGTGCAATGCTGACAAACCTTGATTCCCCATGAATTCCCTGTTCTTCCATGCAAGGCCAGAACAGCAGCTCCATTTGGATGTGAGTAGTTCCAGGGGTGACACACAGTGTGATTTGGGATCACACTCAAGACTCAGGGATGTTCCCTGTCTTCCCACCCTTGCTTGTCCTATCCTTTGGGGCTCTTAAGCCGTGTGAAAAAGGTGCTTTAATTCCTTCAGACGGCGCTGAGTGTCTGTGAAAGGGCTTAACCTAATGAGTGTTAATTTGTCTTCCGTTCTGGGTATTTTGTGCCCACTCTGCAAAATCCAGTTACGGTTTTCAAGAAGACTTAGCGAGCTGAGCACCGGAGGGGATGTGCACTCACACGGGCTGAGGAGGAGGAGGAGGAGGATGGGAGGAAGGCAGGGACTGTCCCTCAGGGAGACACAGCTGGATCCCAGCCAGCTGCTGGCTCAGCAAAGCTCCCCCAGCCTAACACTGCCTGCATCCCGGGGGGGGATGTTTAAGGCACAAGAGGCAGTGCCGGGGCTGGCAAACATCCCTGGAGGATGCAGAGCCCTCCGTGCACTGCTCTTCAGCCCCAAACCCTCTGGCTGCTCCAGCATGGGCTGCCTGGGCATCACAGACACCTGCACCAGCCCCATCTCAGTGGCAAAGCAACTCTGAGCTGCAACCAGCAGCACGTCCAGAGCCTGACAGCTCCTTATTTCAGGGCAAGCCACGACGCTGCTGTTTTTCTCCTTGTGCTTAATGATGAGGAACAAACCTCCCAGCCAAACCAGAGCAGCCAAATGGTTTGATCCCAAGGTTTTGAGCACTGGAGCCGGTCCTGGCTTCACAAGAGGTGATGAGACACACCAAAGGGAGATGCCCCAAGGGAAGCCCAGGTTCACCCCACCAGCAGCACCTACAAGATCACCCCTCATGCCACACAGAGCAGCCAAAATCCCAGAGAGGCAGTGATGGGATCCATGGACCACCAGTGAGGAGCTGGGAAGTGACCCCCCCATGGGGTTCAGCTCCACCAGAACATCTTCCATGGGTCCCACGAGAGCATCCAGAACATATGGTCCATGATGAATCCCCATGGACCCCCAAGACAGGGAAGAGCCAAGCCAAATCTGCCTGTAAAACCCACACTCAGGTCTCCTCCATGGAGATTTCCCTCATCCCTGGGTAATCTGGGATTATAGGCAGCACTGGGGCAATTAAGCAGAACAGCTTTTCCAGCAGCAGCCAATGCCTTCCACAGCCTGTTTGCATTAATAGGGTGAGCAGGATGATTTCTCTCAGCCCTTGCTTTAAACCTCCTGCCCCAGGGGGCCTGAATTCTTTCTTTTCTTGCACACCCAGCAGCATTGCATCCTGCTGCACCGGGGACATGGAGGCCCATTTTGGGAAGAGATCTGCCATTTCTGTGGATCATACAGACTTCCAGAGGGGTCAGGGTTACCCTGAGCCCAGCCCAGCACAAGGACAGACTGTGCTGGGAGTGGGTGGCTGAGGCAGGGGACACTGATTGTCCCTGCATGTCCCCACAGGATGAAGGCATCACCCCCAACTCCCACTGCAGTGCTGCTGGACCCCTGCACACTGCTGCAAACCCCATCACAGGCACTGGAATGCTTCCCAAAATGATCCCACTGAGGTGGGAACCCCCAGCCCCACCTCAGAGCAGCATCTCCCCCAGGAGAAGGGTGAGCCCAGAGGCCACCACAAGCCCATAGAGAGAGCAAGTGGCTCTGCAAATCATCCCCCAAATCTCTGATGTAATTCTCTGGGTCCCCCCACATTGCCTAGGACACTGCTCCCTGCGTCCCTGGGGCTCTGGAGATCCCTGGCCCTTGGGTAAGGGATGTCCCTGGAGCAGGGGGATGTTTCACTCCTCACTGAGCAGTGCAGAACAGCAGATCCTCCTACCCCATGCTCACCCCCTGGTCCCAGGCTGAGCTCCTGGCTCCAGAGAGGACCAAAACACCGTGACAGAGGTCGTGAAGCACAGAAATACCTATCCCAGAGCAGAACCAGCTCTCTGCAAGGCTCAGAGTGACTTGGGTTGTCCCAAGGGAGAGGAGGTTAGAAGCAGCAGAGATTTTCCTGGGGTCTGAACCAAGCTGGGAGAGATGCTGAACCCCCATGAGGCAAAACTGGAAGAAGGAGATCCTGCCTCATCCTGGGAAGGTTAAGTCTGGGTGGGAGCCTGGAGGTGCAGAGAAGTGGCCCTGGGGACCCAATCTAGCCTTGCGTGGGGACACAGAGCCAGGCAGAGACTTGGCTCCAGCATGAGGCTGCAGTGAGCACAAAAAGGAAACCTCAGGGAATGGTGCAGCTGGAAGCTGGGGATGGAGTAACCCCATCCCAGCCTGGCTGGAGCCACAGTGAGAACAAGGGCTGGTGGTTCCCACTCTAGTGCCAGGGCTGGGGAAAAGATCCTCTGGAAGAAGAAAACCTTCCACATGCCCCAGCTGGGCTGCGAGGGGATGAGAGCTTTGTGGGGCTCACCTGTCTGCCAGGACCCCAAGCTTCAGGACCCTAAAGCACAGGAGATCTGGGCAGGGATGAGCCACAGTAACCCCAGGCACCTGCAGCCCTGATACTGCAGCTGGACTCAGCTCCTTGGGCACTGAGCTCTGGAAAAGGCATCCAAAAGCTGAGCTAAACCTCACCAGGAATTCTCCCTGGGCAGCCCAGGCCTGTGCACGAGTGGCATAACAACTGCTAATAATACATAGAATAATGTAATGTATATAACCCCCCAATAACAGAGAATATTCTAATACAGGGTATATAAACCCACAGTAACTGCTAATAACATACAGAATAACAATGTATATAAACCCCATAGTAACTGCCAATAATGTATAGAATATTATAAACCATAAACCCATAACTGCTAATAATATATAGCTTAGAATATCACATCTAAAACACCCAATAGCTGCTAACAAACCCCATCCTGGAGCAGCCCCTCATGCTCAACAGCATTGGACATTCCAAGGACCAGTCAGTACTTGCCATCCAGCCAGGAAAGCTCATTCCAGAGCCCAGGGAAGGGACAGCCAGTTACAAAGGATACCTCAAATCCTCCCAGAGGGAAAGGTTAGAGCACTCCCAGGAGGAGAAGGTGCAGGTGGGCTGGGTGGGGACACCCAGGGCTTGGGGCTCCCCTGCCAGGCTGGAATTCCCAGCTCTGGAATGCCAGGAAAGTTTATGGGAGGGAAGGCTGTCTAAGGCTCAGCTCAAGGTTACCTTCACGCCGTTCTGCAACTGCTCTGCTCTCCCTGCACATATGGGTTAGCTAACTTTCTGTTCAAATATTCCAGAAGTTGCCAGCATTGATATAACGAGAGGAAAATAAATAAGGGATGGATTTTGGAAGGATTCTATTCCTTCCCTGTTTCCCTTGCCGAGATGTTCCTGCACAAAGTCTCCAGGGGAGGAGGAGGAGGAGAAATAGAGCTCTCCCGTCTCTCTCAGCGAAAAGAAACCCTCCGAAACCGGCAGGAAACAGGGAAAAATCCCTGCTGGGCTGAGACGGTTCCCCGTCCCCCCGCAATTCCCAACTCCCGCACACGCAGCCGCCGCTTCCCACGCCCATCCCTCGGGATCCCACCACCCCG
>NW_008689150.1:64029-69248 GCF_000695815.1 Acanthisitta chloris | reverse complement strand
AAATATATATATAATATTTTAATTTTTTTTTCCAAAGACAAATCAAACATCTCTTCCCCTAGATTAAGAAAAAAAAAAGGGAGAAGTTGTAGAAACAACCCATAAAGCATCAGATATTCTGGGCCCACGGCCCTCACTGAGGTTACTTTGTACATAGGATTTGAGATTGCTTTCCTCACCGATAATGACTTGGTAACTGTTACACTCCACCCACCTGTTCAGGGCGTACTTGAGCATTAATAAGCTGGAAAACAACAAAATCTGTGAGGCCAACATTTTCCAGCAAGAAGGAAGTGAGGGTCTCCCCATCTTTCAAAATGTCTCGAATTCGTATTCCCCTTCCTGGATGAAGAAAAGAATGCAGAGGTCAGTGAGATACCAAACAAAGGAAGTTAAAGACCAACTCATACCCTGGCTTAAACCTGCAAAAAAGAATGTACTTTGGCTCTTATACTTCGTAGTGACTAACTGGGTCTAAAATTATTTTTGCAATTCAAAATCATTTTAATCCTTTGTTGGAGAATGATAATCAGAAAATGCTGAGTGTCCTGACTCTGCATATCTGATCTCTCAAAGATGTTTCAGACTCCAGCTACAGCAATGGGCACATTGAAGGCAGCCCTGACTGCATTCAGTGTCTGCCTTTTCTCTGAGGTCATGCTTTGTTTAAAATGTTCAGATTCAAACACGCTGCTGTTGTTAGTGTCCTTTCTTCTGGGACTTGCATAAATAACTTTAGCCAAGCCTGTACTCTTACACCAAACTATCACTTACTGATGATTAATTTTAGCTAGTTAATCATATTCTCTAGCATTGCAAAAGTGACCCTTGAAAATCTTCCACAAGAAAAACTCAGTTCCCTTGGAGAAGCATAAATTGTAGTTTATGCTGCATATTAAACTAATTAACAACTCCTAAACCAAAAACTGGCAAATCTTCAGGCAAACCAATAAGACTATTTACTATTAAATTAGACATATGTAAGAAGCCACCAAATTTCCCTAATCCTGTCTATAACAATTCAAAATATTGCTACTTCTAAAGTCAAACAGTGTCAATCTTTTTTTACTTGTCTCTGCTACAAATCATATCAATGAGAATTCTGTCGAGGTACAGTCCCAGAAAGCTTGGAAAGTTCATGAATACTACAACCCTTATTAAAGGTAGCTCACACAGCATCAACAGACCTTGGCAAAGAATGCTAGAAAGGCACTAGTTCTTGCAGCCTTTAGAGCAAGCAATTGAAGCTTTCAGGAGCAGCATGTATCATACTGACACAGGGAATGGAGCTTTAGACATCTCCACACAAACAGGCACAAATGTGCTGCTGAAGGTCTCCATTCTGTAGTTAAGTGGATTCTGATCAGAGTTTGCCAACTAACTTCCACAATTCCATCTGCAATGAGCATATTCTGACCTAGGGCTGAAGGGGCTGAGCAGAACTTTGGTTGTTCCTCCGTGTATTTATTCAAGCAGTAAACACTGAAAACAATAGCAGGGGTCTGTCCCTCATATTCTCACTGATGCCTTTCCTGCCACAGAGGCATAGTGGAAGAAAAAGCACACTATAGGAACACATCTCATCAGATGTGCCAGTGCAAGGGGAGAACGGAACAAGGAAGGAGGACTCAGGAGGTAGATCTGGTTTAAGGAATCAGCAGAAGGAGAAATCTCAGTTCTAACATTTGCTGACTTTTCCTTGCTCAACTTTGCAGTTAAAAATTCTACTAGGATTGTTACTTACAAGCAATAAGTAGTAAGCTACAAACACAGAGAACTTAAATAGTCAATTTCAGAGTAACTTTTTCTGTGTGAAGAAAAGTAGAAACATATTTTATTAGCTTACCTCCAGAACTGATTTTTTTTGTTACTTTGTTTTATAAAACAGGAAATTCCAAACTTCTGTTTTTTCCAAAGTAAAACACATTAAACCCTCCACAGATTCTGAAAGGGGCATTACATTTACAGGAGACAGCAGGGAATATACTTTATTTTCCATGAGTAAAGTTGATATGGGATGCAAAGGCAACTTCCCAAAGCATAGGGTGTGGTTCCTTAGCAATATGTTGTAAACTTATGCTATGACATCCTTTTCCTCACTGCTAAACAGTCTGGGTTAGTTTCTATATCTGGGTACAAACAACAGCTCAGATTATACTCAAGTTCTTGTTTACATTCTGGGGCATTTCAGTTGTCTCATTTATTACAATGAGATAGTCCCTTTTTCACTTCTAGTTAGAAACCTCTGATAAGATAGTGGAGCACATTTATCAGATGGTTTATACACATCTTATTAAAAATATGTGGAGAGTGATTGTTTGATTTTAATAATATTATCCTGTGGCAAAGGATTTGAGAGTGGGACAGATCAATTCTTAAAGCCAGTCCATTTTTATGCCTTTAGTTTTAGGAGTATTTTTTCAAATTCTGTACTTACAGCCCAAAATTAAAAATTTATTATTACATCATTTTCTATTTTTTCCAGGACTATATTTTGAGTTTGGCAGGTAGTTTTAAAAAAATTAATGCTGTCAATTTGCAATTTGAAATCCTGTTTATAAAAAGAGTTCAGTGCCTTCTCTTTCTAAACTTATCATCAAAACAAGAAGAAAGTGTTTCCTTGTTCATTGTTCCAAACCTGGTTTAGCTAACACTGTAATGAAATACCTCTAAGCACTCCTCTGGGTTATTCTCCTAGTATATATCCAGGCATGTTCCTAGCTTCCATTCCTCTGCATCTTCCAGTGATTCTTTCTTACTTCTTCTGCCCTTACTGTAATAATAATTCACGAAATCTCTTCTTCGTTTTACTTTGGTTGGTGAGACATCCATGCTGCTGTGTTTTGAGTTTTCCCTACCTTTAGTTAAGGAAGATGATCACAGAATGGAGCTGATTGCCTCTCTCCTCTCTTTTAATTGGCAGGTGTTTGTTACAGCACTGAATGGGTTTTAACTCACCCTAACAGTGAGCAGGGTAACAGCTACATGTGAAACATCTTATAATGGTGCCAGTCTACAGAGTAACTACCAGCCAACTCTGAGAAGGAAAAATTAAATAGGCTAAAGGATATAGACAAAACAATTACCTGCAATTCTTTCAGGATTAGTTCTCATTGTTTCCATAAACTGAGTCATAATGATCAGCTCTTCCCAGATTCTGCCAAGGTCACGGATTTCAGGGGCTTCCAGTAAGATCTCCTGAGCATCTTTATATACCCTTGCAAGGCTGAAAGAAGAAATAGTGAACAAACAATAGTTTAAGACTCTTGAGAACCTTTCATGTGAAAAAAACCTCAAAACCAAAAACCCCCAACCAGCAAAAAAACCAACGAAGTTGACTTTCTCTGCATTAGGAATGAGTACAAAAACCAGCTATTTTGTCCTCAGTCACAGGTAGTGTGGGATTCAGTTAAAGTCCACAGAAGTTTTAAGAGAGCTACTGGTGCTGCAGAAGGTTGGCCTCTCATACACTGTGTTCATTAGCCATGTTAATCTTGCTGGGGAGACAGGACCTTCCTCAGACAGCAGCATCTAAGAGTTAAGGTGCAAATCTGCTCTAGTTCTGGCCCAGTCTCAGCTCCAGCAGTTGAATGGGGCACTGTGGGCACATGCAGCTCTGCTTAGCCAGGTAAGTAACATGGAATCATTCAGACACAGAATATCTCTCTCGTATCAGTCCCTCTCTCTCATATCAGTCCCCTCCAATGTAAGGGTGGTGTTTAGGTCCCTTCAAAACATTTCAAGGAGCAGCAGGAAAACACAAGTGACAAATTGTTTTGGGCAGCTGTTCACCTACTGATTCTGGGTTAAAACATGCAGTTCAAGCAACGATGCAGTCAGGTCCTGTGTTTATAAAGAAGTATTAAAAATCCTTATTAACAGGGGAGGCCATTACATCACTAATGGTGGTATGTTTTTCCATACATGAAATGGTACATGTCAGTCCTCATGACTTATTTTAGCTTACAGGAAACAGCAAACAGGAAGGGTCAAATTATTTCAGAAAACACAATGTATTTACTTCCTCTGAATTTACTCTGACTGACAAAGCAACAGTTTGCTCTGTAACAAGCCACCCAGAAAAGGCAGAACATATAGGAAACAGAACCCTCTAGCTTCACTGGGTGATTGACTGCACCCCACAAAAAAATCGTTTGGCTGACTATTTTAAATCCTGTTCACTAGGAACAAAAGGTCAAATGGTAAGTTAACTCTAAGCTACAGACTTTCACGTGACTGGAGCTTCAATGGCCTTGACACTGTTAGCTCATGAATTTTAATCATTGGATGCTCCAAAGTGGACTTTGCAAAGGGACATTTGGAGTGCTTTTTATATTTATTCTAATAGGTTTTTACTCTAGAAGTCCTTGTCTGCTATGCTGTCTTTCATGACTCAGCTATAACAAACAATGCAATAAAGTACTCCCACAGGTCTTTTTAAATAACAGTCTGGAAATCTCCCATCCTACTATTTTGCTAACAAGTTTAGTATCTGAAGGTTACTGTGCTGATTAAAGTCTCACAAGTCTACAACCAAAACAAGTGCTACATATGAAGTGGTAGTCAAGGTTTTCCTTTGCTGATACATCATCAGAGTTCTCATTCAGAAGGCACAACTCAAGTGATGAGAAGTCTTCAGGGTTACATTCTTATTAAAATAAAAATAAAAAAAAAAAAAAGAAAAGAAAAAAAAAGATTTGTCCCAAGAGTTTCACTAAGCAGTTGACAATAGAAAGGAAGGATTTCATTAAGTGAACACATGTTCCCTAGAGACTAGTACAACTGAAGTCTTTCTCTAAAAGGTCAAAGCCTACACTCATGAATTCTGTTTCACCTTGGCTAACCATTGTTAGCAAGAAACCAATGCTCTAGAAGGGAAAATTTTTGTCTTCCACTCTTTCACACTGGTGTCTTACTAAATGCTCACCTTTCCCTTTTCATTCCCACCACAGAACAATTCTTTAAAATATTCCTTGGTGCACTGAGGGACCTTTCTAAGCAGACTCAGGGTTCTCCATCCTTTCTCCTTGCATCATTCATGCCCATGAATGCTCAGTGGGAGCAGGCTGTTAGCAGTTGCCTAGCAGGCCTGTATTGCTGCAACCCAGTAACACACATAGAGCTCTGCTTACATAGAATTGTTGTAGTTGGACACAACACCTGGACCCTCTGCATGGGTTGGGCTGCGGAAACAGGGATTGTTCATATTACAGAAGATG
>NW_008689150.1:25018-64018 GCF_000695815.1 Acanthisitta chloris | reverse complement strand
TGATGGCATTGCCTTGTTTGGGAAGTGACCTAGAGTATGGAAACACAAAACACAAATTGTTAGGTGTCTTTTCTAATGCAGCCTGTGTAAATTTAAATAGTGTGATGAGTTGGCTCACTACAGAACAAATGTGATAGGAATCATACAGGCTTCTCTTTTACCAAGTATAAAAAAAGTCACCAATATAAGCAGTAAGGTTATTTTCAACAGAAATTAACCCTAAGCCAATGTGTTATGCTTTTTTAAAAATAGGTAGTGAGGTAGTACTTTCTCAGTAACAGAATTACAGAAATCTAAAACTTGATAGAATTTTGAGACCTCATGTTAAGTCTGACAACAAAGCATCTCATGGGAAAACTAGAACTTTTTTTCCCCTCCTCACTGGTAATTCTTAAAATATATGGCTACAAATAACTAAGCTATTTGAACCAAAGTCTGTCCTTCTGACACTGGAGAATAATACTCTGAAACATGTCCCAGTCTCTCTGTCTGAGAACTTCTGGACATTCCCTATAACAAGTCAGATCATTAAAACACCTTATATGTTCTTACATTCATGTTGGCGATACAGTGGATTAGCTTTCCTCAGCCAGACAAGGACAAGAAATAATGACAGAGGCCATAGAAGCTCCACTAGAAAACGAAGCTGGAAAAAAAAAGAAAAAATCAATTAAAAATAAATTTTTCAAACAGACCATCATAGAGTCACTACACGACTAGAGGGATGAGGCATCTTCTCCCAGAAGCAATGCCCAGTACAGCATGTGCCCATGTGCGGGTTTTACTGTTTGACAAGGATACCCAGGAACAGAAAGGATTTCATCAGAATGCCATGAAGCATCACCATTAACTCAGTGGATTCTCCACCTCTTCTAAAGAAATGTTTAACATCCTGACTGAGGTAAAAAGAGGCAGCAGGTAGTGGATGACTCTACAAAAAGGATTAGATGCAAGAAGGAAAAAGGGTGGGCTTTTATCCACACCTCCACACTGCTGGACTCATTAGCAGGCTGTCAGTGCACTGTGCTTACCCAAAGGTAAAAGACTTCAGCATAAGTTTATATTCTTTGACCTTTACTTCTGCTTCTTTTTCTCATAATTCATTTCAACATTATTGATTTCCTAATACAGGTAGAAATGTATACATTAAGATCAAACACTTTATTCAATAACACAGATGACCCCATCAAAGGCCAATTTATGGCCCACATTTTTCAGTACACGTAGAACAGTCACCAGCCCCTGTGTCATGACATTGCTTCACCACAGAGCAACATCCTGCCTGGTTTTCAGTCTGTTTCCTCCACTCCTGTGTATCAGTTTGCTTTATGGCTTCTGTGTGTTTTGGCAGAGGTTTGAAACTGCAACCCTTTGATCCTGTGACACAGGCTTTGGGCTTCGAGGGACAGCTATGGGATTTTTGTGTCCAAACTTGTGGCACTTGTTTCCCTCTCCCTACAAGAACCAGGACAAAGTATCTGCAGAACCAGGGCTGTAGCTCATGCACAGGAAAGCCTTCCTTGCTTCTCTACCTTTTCTCCCCACTCCCCAGCCAGGTACCAAACACGTAAAAATAATGTATGTAGCAGCAGAACCAGAGAGAAGACAGATGATGCGAATATTGTTTAGGGCAAAAGATACTCCACACAGCTTTTTTTGGAACTGCCTTGTTTTATCACTGTAACTCTGTCTAATAGCTTTAGTTAAGTACAACACATGCTTACAACAACAGGGTAGAAAGACTTACACCATGCAACAATTTCCTATTTTATGTTTTTTCTCTTGAGGGTTTTTTTTCAATATAGAACAACAGAAACCCTCACCCACTACTACCTAGGAAGTTATTTATGCCTGATATTTTTAAAGCCAGACAAAATCTTACCAGCAGCAAAGAGCAGATGACAAAATTATTAGAGAAGGAAACCTGACAGCTGTTGTGCACAGCTCGAAATATAGCGCTACAGACCCTTCCCAGCAGGGTCCCCAGGGTCTGACCAACATCCATTGCCATCCATTTGGTAAGATATTTGGAACAAGCACTACACACCTATAAACTCAGAGGAACAAGAACTGGGGAGACTCCTTGGTCACCATCTTAGCTGCAGAGTTAACCTGTGTCATTGCTCAGATATTGATTCTTTCTTCATTACCAGGAAATACAAAATCCTCAGACTTGAATTTGGTAGTTCCTTTCTGTCTGAGCTAGCTAGTTTGGAGAGGATTGAAGCCTAAAGCTGAGGGAAGTTTCTTTCAAGCTGGTCCACAATGTGTTATGTGATAAGGATGGACCAAGCGCTGTTAGTCCTCTGATTCTTTCCTACGATCCTTTTCCTAAGACACACAGGTGTTTCAGAATTCACTGGAAGTATCAGAAAGCAGCCCATAGGCCTGCAGAGCCACAAGATAAACAGCCAGAAATCCCAGCAACATGCACAGAAAGATGTAATATCCAGACAGAGCTGTAATGGAACAAGCGCAAGTTTTGTTTGACTCTAAGAAAAACTGGCTTAAAGAAAAAAAAAATAAAAAGAGCAGTTAGGAAATAAGGTGAAAAATAATAGATACATTTGCTCTAAGACTAAGTGTCATAAGATCTAAGAGGATTTGAAAGGACTTTAAATTCTTCTAGTTTTTTATTTACTTATATCATTCAGCCATATTAAAAAAGATGAAGCCTGTGTGAACTGTAGGGCCCGAACTAGATTCATATCCAAGAGCAGCTGGGTGTTAGGAGCAAACCCAAAATTAGGAATCAAACCTCCTCGAGCTGAATGGTGCCCATGAGGTTTTCTAACAACAGGTCTTTTTATGTGAAAATGCATAAATATTACTACTCACAACTCTTCTGGTACACAATGCTATTTGTCAAATAAAACCCCAATAAAAGTATTCTATGTTTGGTCTGTACAGAGCAGCTTTGCAAACTGCACCAGACCAGGCCCCATACAGCAGGCTCATACAAGGGTCACATTTGATTCTTTGAGGGACTTGTGATTTTTACATGCTAGTAAATGTATCAGTCACTTAATCTAGTGGAGTGCATGGTCCAAAGCAGAAATCCACAGGCTAATTCTTTACCTTTTGCCTTTTCCGGAGGATCCAGTTCTTCCAGAGTAGAAGTTTGACTTGCCTAAAGAAGCTCATTCTTCTGCATCAACACCTCTGGTTAACCTGTAGCAAAGGATACATTGCCATTTCTCAGCTGACAGCTGAAACAGAGCAAAATAACAGCTTTCTGTTCTTATTTTAAGACTATGTTATCATAGAGATCGGTTCCTTTCATTGTTTGCACCATTTGATTTTGCACTTGATACGCTATCATGCATTAAAAATTGTGGGTTTCCTTTGTTTATTAGAGGCTGTTTCCTGTGACACATTTATCAGCACCAAAAAGCAATAGAGAGGAAAAGCATCTCTTTCGAATAATAAAGTCCTTAACATTGAATCTGGCTATTAACTTGGAATTGCATCTAATGATGGCAGTTAATAGTTGCATCATTTATCAGACTAAATCTGTGTTTTCAAACATTTTTTTCCAAGAAAAAGTGGATTTACTACTAGGCATTAATTTATATAAAACTACTTAAATTATTATGACACAATTAGGCTTACCATTCAGACACTATAAATACATATTGATTAACACTGTCTGGAATGGATTTTGTAAAAGCAAATCCATTTTGTTGCCATTGTATTAAAATATACATGATCTCATATTTTCATGCGTTTAAATTCAGCAACTCCCACTACATTTTAGTAGGGAGATAAGAGAATTTAAACTGTGTATGTCTGCTTTTCAGGTTCATGACTCATTATAATCACCATGAATTTTTACCTTCAAAAGGTAAAAGAGAATTTGACATATAAATCCAAATATCAGATACAGGGACCGGTTAAAAAGAAACAAGCCATTTACATTTGCTACCTGTATCAATTTCCTACTTTAGAGCAGCCTTGTAGGATTAAAATGACTGAAATGTAGTTTCTTCATGAATGATTAGTTACTGGGAGAGTGTGGAAAAGGAAATGGAAATCAGATATTGTAGAGCACTCTAATTATAAGCATAGTGAAGTAGTAGAACTGATTTCATGGGAGGGGTGTGAGGCCTTCATTGCTGGAGATTACTCAAACCTCTTTCAAAAATTACACAGGTAAAATCACCCATGGATTAGATAATTTGTTAAGTCTGACTGGTGACTACTCTAGAATTTTGTTTCTGGAAAATACATTAATGGAAGAAGTTTTTAAGAGACAAGGTTTGGAAAACATATCACAATATTTTGGCCTGATATGTAAACAAAGCAGTGGTAAAAAACCCATTAGATAAGGAGCAGTAATAATTATCTGACTGTTTAAGAAAATCATTTCAGGTCCACATTTTATGTACTGCAAAGGAATTTCAGCCTCAAGGGAGGAGATGGCCAGGACTAGGGAAGGCCTGGCACCAGCCCTGACTGACCCGGCTGGAAAGGGATCCTAAAGAGTGTGCAGATCTCTTCTGACATACCAGGTATGAAAGAGATTGGAGCAGGACATTTAAGGCCAAACAGCTAGAATTGGCTGAGCTGCTCACTGGGGATCAAATAATCACTGGAGATCAAATAACAGCAGTTCTGCAGAGAGAATGTCCATGCAAAACTTGAAGCATTTTCCATATTTTGCGGACCAACAGTTTTATGCAACTTTCAACATCCCCCCATGAACTCTAACTGCTTAAATTACAGAGCAACAATTGAAACTAGCTATAAAAAGCTACTGCTGTTGTAAAGAGTAAATGTATTAACACTTGGTTAATGGTGGTTTGAAGAAATACACGTTTGGGGTGTGTCCCACTTTGAGTTGCCACAAATAGGCAGGCAGCTTTCTGATGCTTTATAGTAGCCCAGGGCTCTTGAACCTGCTGCTACTCTGAAGAATGAATCCTTCAGCTGAACAAATGAGGAAGAGAGGGTTTTGTTCCAGCTCCTCTCACATTCCTCTAAACCCCAGATGGATGCTGCAATCTTTCTGCAACAGCTGTGAAAGGAAATTCTAGCCTTCATGTCAAGGCCATAAAATCTGTAGTCTGCCAATGGTCTGGCCACTCCTTTTCCTCCTGGTGGCTCTTTACTGAGCCATCCAGCAGTAACTGTTTCTATCTCAATGAGCGATTCCATAGTAGTACAGAGAGTCCTAGCTCATATCATGCACCACACTGTAACTTCCACTACGAGTAGCTAGAAAATTTGTAATGCAAGGCCATAAATGAGACGAGGATTGCCAGATAAAATGACTGCTAGCTAGCATTTGCTCTGGAAAATCTAAATTTTTTTCTCAGACTAAAAATATAAGTAGTAAAGAAGCCAAAACAAATAACCTTGGTAGTAAAAGAGGGCAGTAAATAAGGTTATACAGACTGTGCTTGCTATGTAACCTTTAAGGTTTTTTTACACTGAACTTTGTATTTGTTGATAGTGATGAGGAGAGATTCTTTATAAGAGGAGTAACTCAATGATGGATGACCTAATTAATATGCACAAAAGGCCAAAGAAATTTCTCTTTAAGATAGTGACTACTAGAGTGATTACCAAGGTTCAGATTCTACTACAAGAGTCAGAATTCAAAAGTACTTAAAACAACTATTTAAGTTATGTCATTAATATATGAAGTGCGATCACCATATAAAAATTAAAACCAGTTTCTATATTGCTCATCAGGCACACTTTAGAATCACTTCTAATTTTAGTATGAACAAGGATACATTTATATTTCCCCAGACTGTTTTGTTTATAAAACCTTCACAAGGAGCTAAAGGGAAAGAACCTTGTTTTCCTAAATGGAACAGCTTCAGAGATGTGAGTATTCAGGTGTATTAGCCTTATATTGATTAGAAATCTGAATTAGACAGGTGAACATCATACAAAAATGTAGGAAAAAAAGAACTTAAATAATGCAGTCAGAAGACACTGGACAGATAAGCCTCAGTTTCTGTAGCAGCACAGAATAAATAAGGAATAACTAATTTTAAATCCTGAAATATTCTTTCCTGTGTGGGCATTACTTAGCAAGACTAGTATAGAATTGCGTGGTAAATATTCAAGCTCTACTAATTAAAGTAGAACAAAACATGATGATAAAATAGTGAAGTGAACCATGATAAGAAACAGTACCTAGCAATAACGTGTGGAGAACTCCACTTGGGCTGAGGAGGTACATGGACTTCTGGAGTGATTAGTCATGGTGGAGATCTATCTTCACACTGTAAAGGCAGCACCGTGCTCATAAAATCAGTGGTGGCTTGAGGCCGCTGCAATTAGAAAGAGCACAGGCACCAGAAGAAATTCAGTTTCCAAAGAAGCAGTTTATTAACATAGATATCAACAATCCTAAAACTAAAAAAAAGACCTGTACACTTGAACTGTTCATTCAGTCTTTCCTTAAGAAGCCAAAGTAAATTCTGACTGCTACTATTTAGAATGGCATGTGCTTTCTGCCTGATGACAACATGCTCAAGGGATGCAACTTATATCCATGGCATATGAAAATCTGTGTTTTGTTAATTTTCCTTTTGCTGATTTCTCTTCCACAGGGCTGATTGTAACAGCCAACAAAAAGACTTGGTTCTATCACCAGGACACAATCGAAGCATGGGAAGACTCTTACAAAGCCCGAATTCAAGAAAATGAAAAATAGCACTCATTTTTTTACTTATTTTCTCTTTTATTTTTTTCTAGCAGTTCATATTATAACATGGAAGAATGATTTACTGAATACATTCAGAAAGAAAACTCTCATATTTTTTTGACAAAACACAAGAAAGTGCAATAAGTAATTGGTTACATTAGTCATTAGCACTAGTTTTAATACACAGTGTAATAAACCTAAATACTGAATTTAAATAAGTAGAAATACATTAATTTCCTTTTAAAATTTAAAAAAATCCTTATTTCTCCAAGTTCAATCCTATCTTATAACCTCCAGCACAAAATCAGAAGAAAAAATAAGGGTTAGAATATCTTTAAACAATAATAAAAAGGCCTTTTCTTCACTCATTTTCTGGTTTTATCACCTGTACCTTCTGGTTAGACAGCACACATTCTAGCATTCTAGCTGGAACCACTGAAAGGGGTCTTGGTTAGGAATGAAGTTAACCATTTATTTCTCAGCTGATAGGTCAGGAGGCTGAGGGCAGTCATGCAATGAATCAGAGATTTCTGTAATTTACTTTATGTGAGGCAACAGTGAGGCCTAGAAATGAGATCAGCGAATTAGCATCATGTAAAGTTTCATATTTTGACTGGCTGCCAACAACAAACAATAGCTCTTCCCTGACTCCATCCTGGACGTTCAGTAGAACATTCCCAGCCACCAGATTGTCAGCAGCAGTTATTAAAGGGTCCTCTTACTCTGCATATACCATATCAATTATACCCTATTATCAAAAGCTACCAAGAATTTCTCTCAATTAAGCATTTATTTAAGCCATTGTCCTCTGAATTTAATCATTGCTATTAGTAATTACAGTATGTTCCTGCTGTTTTGAAGGAGCCTGACCTTTGAGGTACTGATATTGTCACAGCCTTCCTCATTCCCATCAGGTTAAGAACAGTGCAATGTGCTCATAAGTTTTCAAATTCCTTAATAATATCATGATAACAAGTATCACCCTTAGTAAGTTTATTAGCAAATTCCTTCGACTCTATGCCTGCTGACATGGCCGGAGTACAGACAGAAGTCTTTTCCACTACTTCAAAACTTAGTTCATAGGATTTTCAACACTTTCTCTAAGTTTCACTTGTTTCATGAATGTGGCACAAGTGGTTTTTTGCTACTGGAGACAGTGCTCTAGACACTAGGAGTTTCTTCTAGGATTTCTAGACAGATCAGAACTCCAGCAACTGGAGAAGGCTTTTTCCACCCTATCAATTTTTGCAAAATTTTCTGACAAAATGAATGTCCTTGCTGTTGCTATACTTCCCTTGTGAATGGCTTGGGAAATTTATTCCTGCAACACCTGTGTGTGCAGATATACAGTAGTTCAGTGCATTTCTTCATGGACCACCGCTGTCTAAGAACAGAGTCAGTGAAACACAAAAGTAACTGTTTCATAACACCAGGAGAGGAAAAAAATTTCCTTCTTCTCATCTGTCAATTTTATATTTTCTTGAAATTCTAAAATGTCAACGAACTCTAAGCTCACATAGAATTACAGTAAGCTAAATACAGCATGGCCTTATATGTTCAAGACTCAGACTTTCAGAGATGCATTCAGAGAGCTTTTCAACAAGTTCTGTCCCACTTCAACTAATAAATCAAGTCATGTATCAGTATTAAATGGCTCATTTCATGTCTCCAACATAAATTTCCCCTAAGGACTATGGTCAGATCCAGAAGCAAAAGAGCACTGAGAGAACATTGAATTCTTTACAGATTTTCATCTGCAAGGGCTGAGACAGCAATGCAGCAGAGCCTCCCACCAGTGCTCATGCTGGGCAATGACTGTATAAGCACTATCGCAGCTTCCCTTACTGCCTTGCTGTGATTGTTCTTCCAAGTAGAAATTGAGCAACATTTCAACCTTCATTATTAAAAAAAAAATTTAAAAGTATGTGGCAGTGCTTGCCTGTTTCTTTCTCCTTCACAGGGCTTTGGGGACACCTTTAAGAATCCTCCACAAAACTCAATTTAACAATTGAGAGATTTACCCTGGAGCACACTGCAGCTCTGACAGCAGAGCACTGTGTTCAGCACACCACTTCCTTCCCAACACCCTCACAGGACCTTTGAGCCTCTGCACAGATATGTCATTTAAACCACTGACTTTAACATGGAACTCAGGGAAAAATAGACAGTTTATGACTTTTGGAAGAAGGGGCAGGCAACTCAGGAACAGTCCAAGGATCCTGTTAGGTTATGTAGAGAGAAAATTAGAAAGGCAAAAACTCAGCCAGAACTCACTCTGGCCACTGCTGTGAAAGATGACACAAATTGTTTTTATAAATGCATTAACAATAAAAAGAATGCCAAGGAAAATCTCTATCCTTTATTGGATGCAGAGGGGACATTGTAACCAAGGATGAGGAAAAGGCCAAGGTACTTAATGCCTTCCTTGCCTCAGTCTTGAACATAAACACTGGTTATCCTCATGGCAACCAGCCCCCTGAACTGGTAGACAGGGCCAAGGAGGAGAATAGATCCTGTTCAATCCAAGAGAAGTAGTTAGTGACCTGGTGAGCCACTTAGACACTAACAAGTCTATGGGGCTGGACAGAATCCACCCAAGGGTACTGAGGGAACTGCAGAAGAGCTTGCCAAGCCGCTCTCCATCATTTGCTGGTTATCCTCATGGCAACCAGCCCCCTGAACTGGTAGACAGGGCCAAGGAGGAGAATAGATCCTGTTCAATCCAAGAGAAGTAGTTAGTGACCTGGTGAGCCACTTAGACACTAACAAGTCTATGGGGCTGGACAGAATCCACCCAAGGGTACTGAGGGAACTGCAGAAGAGCTTGCCAAGCCGCTCTCCATCATTTGTCATCAGTCCTGGCAGGAAGGTCTAGTGACCTGGTGAGCCACTTAGACACTAACAAGTCTATGGGGCTGGACAGAATCCACCCAAGGGTACTGAGGGAACTGCAGAAGAGCTTGCCAAGCCGCTCTCCATCATTTGTCATCAGTCCTGGTTAACCAGGAAGGTCCCAGTTGACTGGAGGTTGGCCAGTGTGATGCCTTCTACAAGAAGGGTCACAGGGAGAATCTGAGGAACTACAGGCCTGTCAGCCTGATCTCAGTCCAGGGAAGGTTACAGAGAACATCATCTTGAGTGCCATCATGTAGCACATACAGGACAACCAGGGGATCAGGCCCAGCCAGCATGGGTTTAGGAAAGGAGGGTCCTTCTTGACCAACCTGATCTTTTACCGGTGACCCACCTAGTGGATGAGGAAAAGGCTGTGGATATAAGTCTACCTGAACTTCAGTAAGACTTTCAATACTATATCCCATGGCATTCTCCCGGGAAAGCTGGTAGTCATGGCTTGAACAGGTAGACTCTTTGTTGGGTAAAAACTGGCTGGATGGCCATGCCCAGAGAGTGGTGGTGAATGGTGCTGCATCCAGTTGGCAGTGGGTCACTAGTGGAATCCCCCAGGGGTCAGTATTGGGGTCAGCCCTGCTTAATATGTTTATTGATGATTTGGGCAAGGAGATTGAGTGCACCTGCAGTACGTTCTCAGACAACACTAAGTTGCGTGGGAGTGTTAATCTGCTGGAGGGCAAAAATCTAATTTCTGTTGGACATATGTTCATATTATAAATGAGACCCAGCCTGATTCAATGTTGACAGAGAAACAAAATTTCATAAAGCCACAGAGAAAATTCACTCTGATTAATAGCAATGCAAAGCAGAGAACCTAGTAGCGCTGCAGCTGCTCAGCTGTAGACTGTGTTTAAGCACTACAGCTATGTCTGAGGCAATCAGGTAATTTCACAGTTTTATTCAGCAAAAAAGCATTTTAGCTCTAGAATCCAAGTCAAGTTATTTTAAGAAAACGGATCTTTTTTTTACTGCCCACCTGTTCACAGACACAGCTCTAACAGATTAAACTAATCTCTCCTAATTAGATTTTTTACATCACAATTGGATGATGGTAGGGTATATTTTGCTTTCTATGATCAGCTACATCAGCTGCTCCTGTGACCCATTTTGGCTTTGTAGCTTTACAAAGGGATCTTTGGAAGTAAACAGAGAAAGCTTATGTGAGGTTCATCACTTCACACGGGAGGGGAAAACACCATCCAGGTTATGGAGCACACTGCACAGTTTCTCTGGTAGCTCTACCCACAGTTGCCACTATCACTTAGTGATTTTCTAATGATCTGTAGTTCATTGCCAGCAGCAACAAAAAGTGAGACTTCCCATTTATGTATCAAAACATAAAGACAAGAAGTGGAAACAGAGGCTCGGTGAAAGTTCTTGCATTATGCCTACAGGAGATACCTGATAACATAAAAGTTCCCTGTGACGTGCTACATGAGCACCTACATGCAATACATAGGGTCACATGGCAGGTGTGTTGTTGTTCTCTCACCTCACACACATATGCCATAGTTTTAACAGCTGTTTTAAATACCAGCATTTTATTTGATATTTCCAGGTTTATTGCTGACTTTTGACTACAAAGTCAAATTTAGTTAAATGCTGTTTGTGCAGCAAATTATAAAAACATTCATAGCAAACTCTCCAGCACCACAAGCAAACAGTTCTCTAAAATTAATAGAAAGGACAGCTTTGAAAATATGCACACTCATGTGTTTGGTGTGTTCATGGGCCAATATTTCTGATTTTCAAGAATGCTTTCCAGCACCCAAATAATTTCTTAACCAGTGAGACATTATTGCACATGTAGAAGAGCATGTCCCTAGACACAGCCTCACTGGAAAGCTAACACAATTAATGCTGATGCAATTTTGCCTAGGCTAACTGTACAAGTGGTTATGTATAGATGCATCTTATAAACAGATACACCTATGTATGTGTAGAGAATACACATACACAGGTTGGGGCTTTCTGAGTTCAGGTAAGTTTGGCACACAGCTGTCTTAAACTGCTGAGGAAAACCCAAGCTGAAGGTTTTCAGGCATTTCTTGATGACCCCCCCCTCCCCCCCATGAAATAGGTAAGGAGCAACCTGAAGGACAGGAATGGGAAGTTCAGGCAAGCTGGGGTCAAATGGTAAGTCCGAGAGACTAACAAAAGGCTCAGTGAAACTTCTGTTTGAAAGGTGTATATCTAAGAATCAAAGACAATCAGAATCAGACTCTTCCACATGCCAAACACAGGGAAATGTGGAATGCTAAACAAATCCCATTCACGTGCAAACCCAGTGGTGGGCTAATCACTCCAATCTATGTTTTGGAAGACTTAGGACAGTTTTTTCTTCTACCTGTAAGTGAAAACACTTTCAAGGATCCCTCAGATCTCTAAATTAGAAATAACTCCCCTCTCTCTGTGTGTATAAATGGGCATGCAATAGAACATTGTATTAAGAAGGGCTTATCTCCAAAGTGTCCTCTTGTGAAACCTATTGCCATGGATATTCAAAATCACACTGTTTGTAAATATCAGACATTCCCTGCCCCACCCCCAACTTTGCTATTGGAAAGCTGAATTACTTAGTTTGTTTCATTTTCCCAACATATGAAGTTTATGTGTACATTGACAATGATGTGGCCCAATAAGAGCAATTCTCCAGTGAAAGAGTGAGTGCTGAGGACCCAGCACCCACACACTACATGCCTGAGGGTCACTTCAGATGAGCTCCAGACATAGACTGAACGTGCATTAGCAGCACAGCACGTCAGGTACACTGCTGAAGCACATGTTCCAGTTCAGTCTCACCCCAAAACAATCAAGTTTGTGTGCTCTGAGATCACTCTGTACTGACAGCCCCAGTGGCATGTAGAGAAACCACTTAGAAAGCACAGACACACTCTGAGTTGTTACCAACTTTAGCATATGTGCACCAACTGTCTTCACATTGCATTTCATGTCAGCTTTCAGGTTAACTCTGTTAGGCCTCTGCTACGCTACAGAAGCTAAAGAATTCATGATTTGCAAGCAAAACACAGACTTCTTAAAGAGAAGGAATAAAAAACTTGAAAACTTACCACAAAAGCTTACCTCATGTGTGAGCACTCCTGAAAGAGAAAGCTTTCTGAAGGAATGTTCAGCTTGGCAGCAAAGAAACACATACCTTTGATGCAGTTAGCTCACGCAGAATAACATTGGTCAGTTGTAAGGAGATTTGTTTTAATCCCCTGCTTGATACAGAACAGCTCAATCTGTGCATTTAAGGACTCCTGAATAAAAATCCTCCCAAATATCCAGTATGAGCAGCACATGCACAATCAAGTCTGTACTAGGAGGCTGAGATTTCTGAGTCTATTTCTTCAGACCTGAACAAACCCTGTATTTGAAAAGATGGCCTCGGAAGGGCAGTTCTGGTAGCATCAGGGGCCCTGCTAAACAAACAGCTGTCATGACTAATTAGGTCAGTGACTTATAGAAGTCAGTACTCTGCCAAAGCTTTAAGACGGATGAGGCAGTGCATTACGACTTCAGAAAATGCAATTACCAAGCAAATCTGACAGAAAAAGGTTTCCTCTCCAGAGGGCAGGCTGCAGGGTTCTGGCACTCTGCATGACCCAGCGCCTCTCACCTGGGGCTGGGTGGGATTACTGCAGCTCAGTCGGAGTGAAGCCGTTTCAAAGCAAGATCTGGGGAAATCTGCATCAGAACTGAAAGAAACAACAGGGGCCATTAGTAACATTTCCAGTCCAAAAGGAAGCCCAAGTCTTTCCCGCCGTGGTGGGCTGAGGCGCCGTTGCCCCAGTGCCCGCTCAGGTGCTGCCTCACAGCACGGGGAAAGCCTCAGCGCGCCAGCCCCGACAAAACAGCCACGACAACCCGCAAACCATGATGAAAACACACAAATTAAGAAGTCACACACTGGCTCTTAAGACACTGTCTCCCAGCTCCCCCACAGGCTGCCTGGGGACAGTATCCCCCTGTCCCTGCCGTGGTGCTGCAGGGTCACAGCTCTGGCACAGGCTTTAACTGCCAAGTTCCCTCGCTTGTATTGCATAAAACCAGTACAGGCATTGTAAAGCTGGGACAGGCCTAGTTCATCTTTTGGAAGTGATGGTATTTTTCAAGAAGTAACGCGGGTTTATGAGGCACCTCCTCCCCACGCCCGGCTCAGCCCTGGCTGGCTACGGGAGCAGCCAGCGGAGACACAACTCTGGGACAGCAAAAACTGTCACACAAGGAAAACACAGAAGCAAACGGTACATAAAAACCAGCATGGCAACATCTCGGACTAACTGGTATTATGACTTGAGACATATCTCTCTGTTGCTCACAGATGAGTATTGGGTAATTCTCCACCTCAGCAGTCTGGTCTGCGAAGTGCTGGAGACACTGCATCCCACTAGCTGAAGAGCTTTGTCAAATTAAGAACGTATTAAAATAAGAAACATGATTGATTTCTTAAGCTATTAGCACATTCAGTGCTAGACACCTTAAAAAGTTAGATAATGACATTAAATTTAATGGCAATTCACAAATTATTTTGCTACCCTGTGGCCCTTATCTCTACTGAGCAGCACCATCCTTTCACAGCTGTGCTATCAAGTTCTGTGACAATGTCTGCAGTGATTCATTAACCCATTGCGTGGGGTATAGGCCACTGCTCCATTGTCAAAGTAGAATCAACTCCCGTTTCTGTCAAGGAGCCTTTATCCCTCCATTTATTCTGTTATGCAACTGACAACCCCACTCTGGGCAGACAGCAGCCTCTGGGATCTTCAGCTTCTCTGTGGAAGGAGGCAGCTCCCACAAGAAAGGGCTCCTAGCATAGCCAGGACTATCCAGTGGCAGCACAGTCCAAGAACATAAGCCATGCTTCCATGGAAATGTGACAAGGAATCCTAAGTTTGGTGTTGGGAGTTCAGTATCTTTTGCCCTGGAAACTAAAATTAGGTGTGACCAGTAAAGGGAGTTATGGAATTTTATCTGGGACATTTTGGGAATATGGGCAAAGGTAATGGAATAGGCAGGTCCAGTGTATTTCATGCTGTAAAAAGAGAAAAGTGATTCTTCGCTTTTGCCATCCTTTGAGAGTCATCTTAGTTCTCACAGCAGTAGAAAGTCCCAATGCCAAAACAACTGTACTCTATAGAATGTGAGAAAGGGTCACATTAATTGTAATCCCATTAAGAAAAGTGTGCCATCCCCATCCCCAGAAGACAGAGGCAGCAGAGTACTATACTATTGTAAAGGCCAAATATCTGTATTTTAATAAGTTAGAAGAAATCCAGATATAGAAGCCATAGAGTCACTGAAATGTTAACACGTTAATATATTTTAAAGCAAATATAACACAGTGTACACATAAAAACCATTTAATACAAAGTGAAAACCATTAGATGCACCTACTAATGCAGATTTTTGGTTATTTTCAGCTCTTTCACTGAAACTTAGAAACAATGCTCTTCATTCCAGTTACACCAGGTCAAGTGGTGAAACTGATCTAAAGCAAGCGTATCACTGCCTCTTCATCCACCTGGGAAAGACAGCACCACTGCAACTGAGAGTCTCTCCAGAAGGGCATCCAAACGAACCAGGCTGTGCACATTTGCCCCACTCGCTAAGCTATACAAGAAACCAGATGTGAATTGATTGTTGCTTCTAAATAGTAAAGCTGAGTAAGTGCATCCTTGCTGTACAAAAAAAAATATTAAAGTGACAACATAGAAAACTGGCAAAAAATAACCATGTCTGCCTAAAATATACACATATGATACATAATTATGGCCGTGCTGGCCAGTACGTAAGCCTGTTCAAAAGCAAAGCTTTAATTGCACAGGTTAGAAAAAACAAAAAAATGCTTTTACAGAGCAAAGCACAAGCTTTGGTTTATGCTTAGACAGTGAACATTAAACCTTACATTTTTATTATAACTTCTATTAAGAAAAATGGCTCCTTTCACTGCTACATGCCATAGCTGTTTCTCTATGAATAAGCACTCCATTCCACACAATGAAATGAAGCTCAGTGTCTTATTCAAAGAACCCATTAGCTGCATCTAGATTGGGAATGTATTACATCTTTATTGAAAGCTAGTGAACTACAAAAAGTCTATTTCCTTCACAATTCCCCAGCCCTCCCCCCATTTTTAAAATGCTGCATATATAAAAATAACTCCAATATGGCACAAAAGTGGGATTCTCAAGGGAAGGCAATGGATAAAGGGGCAAAAGGAAGCCTCGACTGGCAACACCAACAAATTGTATACAGTCCAAGAGGAATTTGCACCCTATACAAAATGAGCTTCCCTATGTTCCAGTTCTTGGATCCTTTTTGGTCTCAGTCTCTGGTAAGTAGGCTTCAGATCTGTGGGGTGAACATCCTCTGAGCTAGTTTTTTGTTCATTTGTGTTTTGTTCAGGATCACCTGATGGAAGTGCAGAGCTCTTAGCCAGTTTCACAGCATTATCCTGGTGGAGCGCAGAGCTAGCACTGGTTGGTGCACAAGCTTTAGCAGAAGAACCATCTCCATTTTCTTTTGATTTGCTAGAGGGTGGTTTATAAAATGTCCCTGGGGGTGGCTGCAATGTTCTTGGTGCCCTGAAGGCAGTAAGAGGATTAACATCAGGACCATTCTCTTCTGTTGCTGTCCTTCCTGACCCGACAGAAACAGAATATGGCTTACTAGGAAGAATGGCATTAGCTGAATTGTTACCAATGCTGCATGATGATGATAAAGCACCTGCAGTTCCACTCTCGAGCGCTCGGCTCTCCTGGGGCACATTAGTCACGATCATTGCTGTCCTTGTTGTGATGTCATACTGCTTATACTGCTTGTCCCAAGTTTTTCGCAGCATCTGTGTGTCATAACAAGGCAGTCTGCAGCAGGTATTAACAGCAGGGAGTGCCTTCACCTCTGAAACTTCTTCAATGGTAGGGCTCCTGCCCAGCTTCTCTGGACTCGCTGCTCCTGCAATTCGAGAGTTTCTTTCATTGAGAACACACGGAGGAAGTATTCTGTCGACAGGCAGGCTCACGGGGCGAGAGCTTGGCTTCGTCCTTGGAGCCCGCAGGGGAACTTTGGTAATCTGACGGTTAGATTTTGCAGGAAGTATGTTTATTTTACAGCTGTCTTCACCTGGAGAAATGAATGGATCGTTGTCTTTCTCTGAAGTTGGACTCAAAGCATCACCTAGAAACACACAAATAGGTGTGATTGGATCTTTGAACCAAAGAGAAAGAGTAGTCAGCAAGACTTTACTAATGATCCCTTGACAGCTGGTATTTCAATGGGATAAAACTGTTTAGGGACAGCTTGTAGGCATACTAGGAGTACCCTACTCTAACCAAATGTTAGCATTTCAATAGCAGTACAACACATGCTACACAGATACAATCAAGGAACACACTTCAGGAGAAAAGAGGTAAAAAAAGACACTACACTTTTTTGGCTCGTGCTTTCCCAACCCTGAATATTTTCAGTTTTAGTATGTTTCAGAATGTTGCACTGTTAATGTACAGGACATGGCTGAACTGGTAACACCAGCTGAAAATCAGTATAGTTAAAAAGGATTACGTTACTCCTAAAGAAAGTAGATGAAATCACACCTATATTAAAATAAACCACTGTAGCAGCACAGGCAGACAAACAGGAAAAACTAAAGATTTAGAATTAGGTTACTAAACTTGGCTTTTTTTGAGCAGAAATATTGATAACCAAAATGCTCTTAGCTGATGATTCTGTCAGAGAATTACTCTTTCGAAAGCCTTCTGGCTTAGTTCCAGTGAATGGCAATGATACACATTCTGGGGGAAAACAATGGTCAAGACATATGAATTGCTGGGTATTAGTTTGCAGCATCACAGTGGATTTCAGAAATCCACAGTCACAGCATAATTATGGGTTTCCTTTGTTGTTTTGTTTTCTTTGGAGAAATCAAAACACTGTTGTATTTGCTTACCAATTACTGATTCCATAAACACAGGTTTCTTGAAAGCCTTTAGAAAGAGTTAATTCTCTGTTCTTACAAAAATAAAAGGCATATCAAGCAGTGATGAGCAAGTTTGATCACTTGCTTCTGTCTAAATTGAAGAACTGTATGCATTATAATCTAATGCATCCATGAGTCCATATTCACCCACCCCAAAACTTCACATCATACTAACCAGTTCCAGATGTATCTTCTTGTTCTTTTGTATTCTTGCTATTGTTTGACTCCAGAAAGAGTGCAGCTGTTTCTGAAGCTCTTTCACTCGGAGCTATTAGAATACCCTGTTAACAAAAGCCAGAGCAAAAGTAAGAACTCAAGAGAAAAGGCACTCCTTCAGAACAAACCCCACAAAAATTTATTAAAAATTGTGCGCTGGAATGCTGAAACATCTAACACACAAGTTAGGATGGCACATTGTGGCAGCACCAGAAGAATCACTCACTTCCTTTACAGCAGTGAACAGCTTCCTCTGCTGCTGTTGCTCCCTCTCATCTGCTGATAAAGCAACTCTGACCATAACAGCTGTTTCTTCAGACTGAGACGTGCTCAGAAGAGGTTTCAATGAAACATCAAATATCTTTTCATAGTATGTTATGAGCAGCTCCACTACCCGGGCCTGGTAAGGGTAGTCCACGAGTGATGACAAAGAAACTGTAGCATCAGTTTGACGTGGTCTGATCAGAGTTGGGCCAAATATTATGCCAAGGTTGCTGGCTGACATTTTATTTTCACCACACTGTTCTGTAACTCTGCATAAAGGGGTGGAAAGAGGAGAATAACAACAAAAAAAAAGAGAAAACGAACACCCAAGAGTTAGAGGGTTTTATTAGTTCAGAAATATTTTTGATATTAAAATATTGACATATCTAAAGAGGAAAAAGACAACAAAGAACTGAAAGTGGGTTTGGTAGGCAGGCAGAATTTTCAATGCAGACTACATTGAACAGTAGTTTGGACTTTCCACACAGGGTGTGTTTTTATGTCCTATTTGCAGCTATTTGGCATTTCTGGGGTGGGGAAAAGAATGCCTTTCATTCTAAGTAATAATACAGCTGTGGTCCAATATGACCCACTTTTATTGGCAGTCATAAGTTTGGTACATCAGCATACAATCCAGCATTAGGATGATGAGGAAGTGACATGTAACTGGAGAATGGTTATTAAGAGACACGATACAAGTTTCAATTGTCTGTTAATAGCCACCAAATTGCTGCTCGATCTGGGTCACATCTAGATTGCTGCAAGTGACACTAGTTCCTACTGACTGATCCCAATGTTAGCAGAGAATCAAGAATAATGGACATTAGTTCTACCCTGCTTTATGTCCCTTTTATATTCTTCTCTCTCTTGAGAATTCATTACATAGAAAAGAGAAACAGCAACGATGTCTTCTGTGTCACTTCTTCCGCTACAGTCATCGAAAGAGTACAAGAGATTCCTAGTGTGCAGCATGTAGCAGTTTATTTTTCAACATCAGTTTGCACTGAAAGTCTTTTCTCACCTGTGAAGGTGTCCAATAAGGTACTGAAGAGTGTTATAGTTTGGTACAGGTAGTTGTTTCAGAAGATCTTTAATTTTAATGATGATCCTGTTCAGTTCAATGCAGAGTGACTGCCTTTTCTTGGATTTAGGGCTAGCATCCAAGTCCCCATTAACATGCTGGCTTTCTTTTCCAAGTCCAATGAACTCATTGTAAAGCCGAAACAAAATCAAGGGCTCTGGAAGCTGAAGAAATAATATTTCAGAAACATACTCAAACCTGAATTTTAACTTGTTTCCTTCCTGTTTTACTTCAACTTTGCCTGGTCTAGCATCTTTTCTTAGATGATGACATTGTTTAATCCTTGTTCATTAGCTCAAACCCCAGTTTGTCAAACCTAATACCAGGAAACAAAGACACTCCTACACTTTTCTCCAGAAATCTTTTCCTAGCCCTTTCCTACAACAGATTCAGGATTGAGCATCTATCAATACTTTATAGAAATGAGATTCCAAGAAAAAAAAAAAGATTTCAAGAAAATGACTGCATGAGGGAGAGTGTTACACCACATATGCCCAAATACTGTGACAATAGAGCAGTTATTTTTCCTGTCTTTGATAGCATATTGATAGTATGTAATTAATTTTAATAATCAGTTTCAAATAGGGTCTAACTCAGGATTTTGCCTAAAAAGATCTTAACTGCATGTTTCTAGCACTGAATTTAAAATTAGCAGGTTTACCTAAAAACCACACCAACAGATCAGCTACAAAGGATGTAGTAAGACCAGAAGAAAACCTTTTATTTAACTAGAAGCCCTATTCAAAATACAGCACAGTGCCTCAGACTGATACTCCAGTACCATATATGTAATATGCTACCTTTCTACTAGAATGTGTAGGCAGGGCACACTCCTTGGAATTTTGCAAAATCACTTAACAGTGATGACCATAGGATTGAAATGTTCATCTCTGATAGCCAGTGTAAGGAACAGGACAGGGGTATGCAGCTAAGGATTATTCCTCTCAGGATTAAAAGTTTGTGTGACTCAGTAATTTTACTCAGCAACATCACAACTTCATTTCTTCAGACCCATATTAAAGCAGTTTTGGAAAATTCAGTCATGAAGCTTCAAAGTTCCATTTTGAAATAAAAAGACGGATATTCCCTCCATAATAAACATGTCATGACCATTATGAGTGTCTCAAATTTTGCCAGTGGATATTTACAGCAATATACTGGCATCTGTCTGTTTGAGGAGGTAAGAACACAGGAATCTTGTAAACTTCACATAAGACAGGCAAATTCAGAAAGGTTTTGAAAATTAAAACTTCACTACGAGCAGACAAACAAAAGCTTGTTCTGTGTATGGTAGTAAATTCAAAGAGCCATAATACCCATGTGGAAAACACATTGTAATACCAGCAGCTTCCCCTGCCCTTGTGCCCTTGTCACAGGCTTCATGAGGAAATAAGGAAGCCTACTGCAAATATACAAGGCACTCAATCTCCTGCTGTAGGACTGCTGAAAAGGATTTCCCTTTTCCTATTACACTAAAGAAATATACTACAGTACTTCGGTTTTCCATCTGACCTCTCAATTCCATACCTGGCGGAGATACAGCTTGAGAACGTTGCTGATATCATGGGCATAGAGCTCCGAGAGCTCGACCAAATCCTTCCCATTTTCAAAAGCTTGACAAAGCTTTTCAACTCTTGATTTGGCTCCATTCACACGATAGATACCCTGAAATTAGAAGACAAGTGCAACGCTATTTCAGTTCGAAAGGGAAGTGTAGAACACACATGATGTTGACAGTACAGCATTAACATCAAGAGAATTTTTCTTTGTTTTTTACTGTTGTTCATGCTGAAGTTTCATAGACCAATGTGAGCATACCTTGACATTCAGTGCTCTGCTTTCAATTTCTGATGTACACTTTTTGATGATGAAAGGAATGCCATCAGGAACATTTTTAGCAGCTTGGGCAAATTCCACCCCAAACAAGTGAAGCCTTCCATGAAGTTTTTTGTGCCCACATTGAATAGCCAACGTCTCTAAACATTTTTTATGGCATGCAAGTGAACACTACAGGGGAGGGAAAAAAAGCACATGGTTTAATACAATATGACACTGTAAGAAATATCTCTGCTGTTTGTCATCCTGAATGTGAGCAAAAGGCAAGATGTACTACTATGTTACACCTTTGCTTTGAGTTCATGGTGATTATACAAGCCACAAACTCTTGTAGTTTTTATACAGAAAAATAATTCAAGTTTCCAAAACTCCCAACTCTACATAAATGCCAAGCAGCAATTTAAACTAATTTTCAACTTACCTCCTCACATTCGGCTCCGTGAAACACCACTAAGCTGTCGCATTCTCTGCATTTAGATGGAGCTCTCAGTTTCCTAAGTTTGTGTGTTTGTGCTGCTTTGGACATATTAGCATTTCTAAAAGGTCCTGGAGAATTTGCAGTTTCAGATGTCAGATCGCTTAAACCTGAAGAGAATTTCTGTTATAGTCAAATCTAATATCTACTATTGGCACAGTAATTATTCTGATTCTTTAAAACTGTGTGCAGAACACAGTTCTGTAAGTAATAGCAACTTGATTACCGAAGTAATCAAAAACATTTCAATCACAAGGAAGCAAGATTAGAATACAATTTACATAACACACATTAAGTATCTAAGATTCTTTAAAGAAGTGGAATCAAACAATAATTTTGGCATTTTAAAGTATTCCAGTTTTCTCCTGTATTAATGGCATGTGAAAATATTAAGACATTTAAATCCAGCTGCCCTGCAGTTCAGGAAACAACTCATTGTTCCATTTTAGGTATTTCAAAATCTTGTACTAGAGGATGAAAGGTGACATTACGCTTTGGCCTGCAGCATTTCTGAAATACTTCAACAAGAGAAGCAGGGAAGAATTAACACACTCACAGCAGAGCCCATATAAAATAAAGACAACCACTGATTCTCAGTCTCCTACAACAACATCAAAATACTTTGTAGAGGATCCTAAAACAGAAGAGCAATTGGTCCTTTTTGTGTTAATTTTTTATTCCAGCAATTTACTTAAAATGCTATCAACAACTCTGAACCAAAATCCTTTGTCTTAACAGATAAAATAAGCACATACAGTTAATTGACCAGAAAGCTTCTTAAAAGCTCAAGCATTGATTAAACAATATCACTGCAATTGAAAGTTTACATTCATTACTACACTGACATGCTTTAAATCTGAATCTAAATTAATATTAACCACAGGCTCATTCCTGGAAGGCAAAGTATACAATTAGGAAAGAAGGGCTAACTGAAGAATTTCCTGAAGGCTTTACTGAGCAAGTGCCACAAATATTTCTAAATTAGTTTGTAAGTGCTGTAGACATCCCATAGGAACTATTTCTGATAATCCAGTTATTCAGGTTTCAATGCCTGTGGCAACATTGCCTTTATACAGTCAAAATTCAATTGAAAATTAGAAATGGTCTGGTCAAATCTGAGACAGACATTACCAAACTTGCTTATCTCAGCTGGAAAGGGTAAAATCTCAGTTATTGCCCTAAACATTTTGATCCACTTTTTTCCAATTTGCTAATTACCAACTCTATGTATCTGTGCATTTCACTTCAAAGTTCAGAAGTGATCTTACATACCTCCATGCCATGCAGCTAACCTTAAATGAAAATGTCTGGAGGGAATGGTTAGTGGATCATTTGTTTTTATCTCAAGAGGGCGAGGACACTAGAAGTGTTCAATGCCTGCCCATATAGTTAACCTAAATGTATGGAGACAATTCTGCACCACATTAAAATGACCTGAACATCATTCTTCAGCTCTCAACCTCAAGTGGATGCACACTGCACTGAAGAGCAATGCTGCTGGTAATCACAGCCTTGTTAAAGTATTTGTCTTAAGCACGTCAAAAAGAAAAGCCACAGTCTACAACAAAAAGCATTTTCTGGAGACTTCAGGTATGGAAACAATATTACCACAGTCTGAAGGAGATGGTGGCTCTCTTTCATCAAGATCATCCGCAGATGACATAGTACCAGTGGAAGGTGTTCGAGGAAGTCGTCTTTTAAAGTCCCCTAGCAGATGAGAAAAATTTCCAGAAATACATTAAGTATCAGTTCCACCCAACTGTTTGTTTTCATTATGTGCTCTGTTCAATACATGCTTATCTAACAACAGTGTCTTCATTAATGTAAAAGAGTCCACAGAAAAGACTGCAGACTAGTAGAGCGTTGAGTGTAGCTGTACCTGGGCTAGCAGATGGAGAATCCATGGATCGCGACTCACTGCTCCCCCCAGCACTTTCAGAATCACTGCACATTCCTCCACTCTGGTTGCCAACTGACCATGATCTGAACGGTGGTGGCCCTCGCACTGCTTTTGAAAAGAAAATCCACCAATTCCAAATGTCAACGACAAAAACCCACTTTTTAAAAAATGTATTTAAAGACTATGATTATATTGAAAACTGGAAAATATTGCAAGTTACATGAACATGCAATATAGTGAAAACACCCACAGCATATATTCCTGTAAAAGCTTCAGGATCTGAGAAAATTAATTTCAGAAATTCAACATTTTCTGCTTTCACAACATCACATTTACAAACCCTATGGATTTTCAGTTGCTAAAGCTAATCAAAATAGTTCAGTCCCCTCAGCTTGACAGTACCAGCTGTTTGAACTGTATCTCCCCTTTCTTGTCAAAGAATCTAGGTGTGCATACAGGCAGTTTTCCATTTGTCCTTACTATGCTCAAGTACATAACGTTATATATCGGCTTCAAACTTTAGAATGCATTTTTAACCCTTCATTGCTACATTTCTGAATGAGACATCAAGCACTTATTTTGGGGTTTCTTTAAAATTTAGAGACTGAGGTCCAGATGGAATATAGAAGAACTACCTTGGATATCTGTGCTGCTGGAAGATCTCTTCTCTCCAACCTTTTGTGAACGATGATAAACTGGGCTTCCCACATCATCTAATGTCTGAGCAGGAAAATCTCCTGAACACTGAGATAAGTTACCATGTGATGTATGGATGCTGTTCGTTGATTGCTTATTAAAAACCCTTCAGGAAGAAAGTAATTTAAAGAATGAATACGACAATTGAATGAAAAGCAATTTATGTTTTTAATCCCTGAGCACTAAAAATGCTTCATTTAATTCCTGTTTGTGAACATACATATTTGATATGCAATTATTAAAGCCCAAATGTAAAAATAAAAAAGGGTGGGAATTTATTTTTGATTAAATATATACAATTTCCCACTGTTTTCTCTCCACCCCATAAATCAGCTTTTCCACATCTCTGCATGGTATTATGAACATGATCTTGCAGACTTTGAAAAAAACCAGCCAATCTGTTCACCTGAAGATCAGAATAACTCAGAGGCCATTGCATCCTGTGCTTATGCTTTCCTCCAAAATATTCTCTGCCTGGACATTGGGACCATCCACCTACAAACACACAGGCACTAACATGCTGTGCTTTTGAAAAAGCACAGAAAATACATTGAAGCTGCCAAAGAGTCAACCCATTGTGAAAATTTGCTCTCAAGATAAGGACAGAAAACTGTTAGCAGTAATTAACCTAAAATGCTAGAGCACCCTGGGGACAAAACGGCCTGCTGGGCAAATTGAGCAGTCGGGAAGCTGTTCCTTAATCAGTTCTACCCTATCAAGCTTAAGGAAGCAGAGACTGAAAACATTAAAATTTGCATTTGTTCCAGTTACTGTCCCTTAAATAATGCAGACCTAATCAATAAAATGATCACTTCAAGTACATGAAAAATCACAAGGCCGTGACAAAGAACAAAAGGTGGGGAGAGGGAAGGAGAGAGATCACACTCCTACAAATCTTAAGCAGTAAATAGCTGGGAGAGCACACAAAGAGTTGGAAATTTCATGCTCATCAGTTTCTCAGGGAGCTACATAGTTAAATCCCCCTAAGTCAAAGTTTATGAGTATAGCCTAAATCAGTCTTAAAAGGCAGGAAATTTACAGAGAAGAACTAAGAATCTCAGCTTTAACTTTGAATTTCCTGGCTTTTGTTGGTAGAAGTCTGACTCAAGCATTTGGTTTTTTGTATTTAGTTTCCTTTAGAAAAACTATGACGACACTTTCCTGTAGAACTGTGAAACACACAGATTGGAATGGATATTCGGGTACTTTAGTGCTGAGATGACTACTTTACAACAAATTAAAGGTGGAAAAGCATTTGGCATGCTGACATGAGGAGTTCTCTTTTTGTCTTGAAGTCTTTACATCCACATGAGCTGGATCTTTCATAGATTAATAGTAAAAACTCCCATTTCATACAGGTTGGAAACAAAATAATTAGGTTAAAACATGTCCCTAATAAGTGGACTCTGAGCTTTTTTAAGTCACATAGCATGAGACAGAAATCGAGCAACACTTCCTGCCAAAAAGTTGCCAAATGTAAACAATATGAGAAGCTGTAGCAGCAAGGCCTGCAGAAGAGAAAAACTACCTCCTCAGACTTTCTGATTATCAAATACTACTGCCACCCAACCACTACTGAGTCCAAAACTAATATTTCTCACATTAAACAGTATCTACATTAAGGTAGTAACAAGTCAAGTATTGCACAACAATTGCCAATGTTTTAGCAAGTCTTATTGCATGAAATGACATTCTGCTTTGGAATTTCAAGGCAGGTTTTAATGTCAACATTATATATAATCTATACAAGATGAGACAAAGACAGAATGGTAAAGCATGGAAAAACACCAGGATTCCTTTAACTCCTCAAAAAATGATGTTTTATTGTTATACACATGTGCCTCGTGTTACACATGCTAAACCAAACAAATGCCACCTGTACTTTGGGACTTACCCATCAACCTGGGAACCGTGGGTTTCAAAAGAGCCTGATTCAATAGGAACACCATCCTTTGGCAAACTTTTCACGAACTCTGAATACTGTTGACCAGGGTCATAGAGTTTGGCACTCTCACAGAGGGACTGGCAGTTAACTGGAAGAGATACGACCTGAGTGTGCTGCAGCTGGAACAGGTTAACTGTTGCCTGTTGGGAGAAAAAAATTTGCATTATTTGTAGATAATTTACTAGATGTTTTTACTTGCACTTTGTTCAACACAAATTAGATTAAACAATAAGACTAGAAAAATTGTAGAAAATAGTTACTTTGCACAAGATTCCTGAAAGTCAACTGCAAAAACTTAATCTGTAATATAGATGTATTTCTGTTCTCTCTGGGTTATTGAATCTTCCAGGTAGCAAAGACAATTCTAGTGGCTTTCCACTTTGGGTTCATCAAGATAAACAGTAAGGGTTTTGCTACCAGAAAGGCACTTTTCATGCTCTGGAGGTAATTTTAATCACTACTACAATGATGACGTAGATGGAATTCCAAGCCAAGATGAGCTCCATATCATCTTGAGACATGAAGTGGGCAAAACTGTGTCCCAACTGACAGATTCACTGAACACTTTCCTTGTTAAATTACCTAACACTTTGAAACTACTTTATTACAAGGCAGAGACCAGGGCAGGGGACACTGCATGGCTGCTTCTTCAGCTTTGGGGTTGCAAAGTAATTGGCAATTTATATACACTTGAACCAAAAAGTCTGTCTGAGCTTTCTACTGGTCTCATGGGTTGGTTTTGGGGTTGATTGGAGAGGGTGTATGTGTTTGATTTTTTTATTGTCTCTTCCTGCCCCAGTATTAAATTGTCTTTGTCTCATCTAAAAAAAAAAACAAAACTATCATCCATTGGCATAATGCATTCCTAAAGCTTTTTTAAGCAATTGTGTATGTAATACACAGTTTGCCCATAATTTCCTTATTTGCACAGAAACTAGTACATTCAATAAATTGCAATGGATCTTGCAGTAGCTGAGACAGTCACCAAAACCGGCAGGCTCCATGCTGAAGCATGTTAATGTCCATTCTGTGCTTGATCCAAACATCTCTGTTAATGCACTAATGGAAGTAATGGGAGCTGTACTCTTAAGCAAGAGAGCAACACTACTGCCATCAATGTTTTCAGAGAGATTTTACAAGGATTGTGTAGTCAGGGTCCTTACAAGGCAACAGCTCATAAAACACCCAGAAAAGTTCAAGACATGTGTAACATGGCCTGCCTTTTTATTAAACTCCAATCAGAAAGAGAACATTACAAATAGATTAAAAGTTTTTCTTCTTTTTCTAGTGGATTGACCTATGTCCTTTGACAGCTTTTTGTTTTAAGCAGCTAACACTATAGAAGGACTTGTAGTTTTAACAACATTTATGTATCTGTGCCCAATGCAATATAAAAAGCATCCTTACAGCTTTCAGAGTAAGATCACACTGGTAAATAAGCTCCCGAAGCTGTGTTAAAACATCACTTTTAAAGCTTTCCATATCATTTCTTTTTTCTTCAACCTCCGCCATGCTTGCTTTATAGTGTTCATTGGCCTCTTCAGCCTAGAGAAAACACAAGTACAAAGGGTTGATAGACTACAGAACTTGACACCAGAAGCAAGAAAAAACACCCATATGAGATGCTTGTAATTGGAGATTCCCATTTAATATAAAAGCCTGAAAGAGCATAGCATGATTAAAATAAAAATTATGAACAGCACACTTATTCAAATACTCGCATTGGGAAAGCATGAATAAACCCAGTATAGGCTTAACTTTCAAAGCAAGGGAACAAAAACTCTTTACTTTTTGAAGAGCTTCCTCTTCTAGCCTTCGTTTTTTCTCCAGCTGCTTGCTGAAATCTTTTACAAAGCTTCCACTCGAGCTAAGATGTTCCTCCTCAGCACGAGCAGTGCAGGATTTCGCCTTTTCGTACTCATCTTGACGCTGTGTATATAGCAACTTTGCTTTTCTTAGAGCAGCTTCCAGCTCTTGCTGCAGAATGCAACATAGGAAAAAGAATGAACAAGATTAATTTTTCTGTTATTTAATGCCATGTTTAAAGACCCTGTTACACACAGGTCTGTATGATGCAAAGTACAGAGTCATGGACAGATAACCTCTTACAAATACCAGACTCATGAAACTGACAGTTACATGCTCCTTTCAATATGCCCTATAGATTTCATGTGTGAGTCTGAGTGCCTAACAGCCTAGTTCGAAAGTTGCATCCTTCTGAAGAATTTTAGACTGAACAATTAGATATGAAGGAATTACCAACCATTTTTTTCTGTTCTCGCTGCCAAAGATCCTTGATATCTTTCCTTTGTCTATCCAACTCATTTTTCCTTCCGAGAAGTGGCTAGATAAGAAACATTAATAGAGAACATTAAAGGCTTACAGGCTACGAGTTACCTCTTTTGAATATTCTGCATTGTCACAAAACTCTAAAATGTGTAAACAATATTTTGGTCTTTTTCTTTAAACTTACCTGCACAAATTTATTCGACTGGAGAGCAGCAGCTGTTTGTTGCCAAAGTTGATTGTTCTCAATATCATTTTGAAAAGCATTAATGAATATTGATTGGAATGGCATATAATCCTAAAATTACACAAAACACATTAATGGTCTAGATAAGGTAGAGGTATGCTGACATTCTACATGTCTGTATAACTGAACTAGACTTTCAATCAAATTTACTAAGGTATTTACATGTGTGTGGAAGTCAGGTATGAATGGAGGTAACTAATTTCTCATCTGTGTTTCATTTTACTGGAAAAAATTCCGGAGTCTACAAGCCCAAATCACAAAACATAGAAGACAGAAAAAAGCATATTGTGAAAACTATTCAGCATCTTTAACAAAAATGATTTTATTATATCCAACATTCCATAACAAATGGAAATACATAAAATACAGCTGATCTTTTAACCAGCAATGTACAGTATAAATCAATTCTATATCAACTTAAAAATCCACTCAACATCCCCAGAGTTTCCCTTGTGGGCAAGGCATCCAATACAGATTTCAGACTTAAAAAAAGCCCCTAAGACGTACTCACCTGTTGTCCAACAACAGCTTTAGCAGTTTCAGCCATTTTTGCTAAGTTTTTAGCACACTCCACTTCTGTTAAAAAGATTTCACAGTTACTGTTTACACTAACAGTTGTAGCACATGCTAAATGCTTTTTACATTCTTCCCATAACTAACAGGTTATAGAGGGAACCACCTTCACTTTGTTACAGGCCTTTAATTATAGGAAATGCACGATAGTTCTGTCCACTTCAGCGGAACAGCTACTAATTTAGAAATCACATTATTGACAGTCTGCAGCACAGAGGCCTGACAACGGATTTAATTTCATCATGACAAAGCTGATTAAATGCCAGAAAGAGCCACTCACCCAAACTAAGCTTTTTTTCTACCCATGCGACTACATCCTTGGTATATTTTGACCATGCTTTAGCATAGCACAGAGCTGATTCAATTCCACTGTCGTTTCTTAGGAGCATGCTATCAACCTCCTCTGCTCGAAGATGTCCTGCAAATAAAGCATTGAACACAAAGAGGTGATTTTTAGACATGACCACACACTGAGAGCAAAGCCAGTATTAGCCAACTGTGAATGCTTAAGCAGCTCTGATCTTGAGTTGGTCTTTAATGCTAGTTGACTCTAAACAGGACTGACAGAGGTTTTAGAACAAATTAAAGGGTCACAGTATTTTATCTGGAGTAGTCATATGGTCAGCATAACTTTCTTAAAGAAAGTGACCTAAAAAAACACCAATCATATATGACGACATAAGTGCTTCAGGCCTTGATTCTTTTTTGGGAGGAAAAAAGCAACCTGAGTTGATTACCTACAAAAGAATAAAACATTTGCAATAGCAGCTTGTTTTGGTTTTTTTTTACAGTGAAGTTTTAATGGCAGCACAGATTTAAAAATAGCGACCAAGCAACTGCCTTGCAACATTTTTAGACAAAAAAACCCTCAGATATAAAATGATCTTTATCAATGTTAAATGAATTACCTACCTTGAATATCATCCCTTTCATGCACTGAACCCCCAGACTCCACAGAAAGATTCTCAAAAGACTGGTGTACAAGAAACAAAACATTAAGTTAGCAAAGAAAAGCTCTCACTGGAACTGACAGGCTAACAGAATAAATGGCATTATCTGCCCCTTTCTTTTTTTTGCAGATAAAGCAAACTGCACTAACTCCCTCTCGTCTAATGCATAACACCTTCTAAGCTCCCATAGCTGCTGAATGAGACATAATAAACAGCAAGGAATTATTATATACCTTTAAATTGACAATCTTGAAAGGCTATGATGAAAGAGTTAAACATCAACCAGATTTGTTAAACAATTACATGAGCTCCAGCTTTTCTTAGATCCCTGCCTATTTTTAAAAACTATTTCATACAGACCTAATGCCCTATACATGTAACGGACTTCATTCTACATGCCATTAGAACCCTGTATTTCTTCCTCAAGGAAATAAAGTTACAACTTTTCCTAAATTACCTGCAGGTGTGCACTGTAGGCACAACTGTCTGGTAACACTTGCTAATGAAGCCCTGACAATCGGTGCGACCTGACAGAATTTAATCCAATAATAAAAAGAATTTAGCACACTATGTCATCCCTATCTTTGTCCTCATTCTGCATTTTGCTCCTCCTTTATTTTGAGAGTTGAACTATTTGTGGGACTGTGCTGTAAACCTGACTGCTCAACAAATCTGGAGTGCCCTTAAGCTTTACAACAGCAGCTTGTTTCCATGTAGACTTTGGTGCTGCTTTGGTTTCAGACATTAGCTAAAATGGAGTACAGTACTGATGATGCAAGTAGTTTTGGTTCGTTGGGTTATTTAACATAAATGAAAATTGATCATGAATCCCTCAAGAATCACTGTTCACTTAACAGCAAAAGCAGCTTTTTCATAGACCAAAACATGCAAAGTATTAATCATCAGTGATATTGAACAGACTCAAACTACAGTCTAAAGAGCTGCTCCATTCCTAAGGAAGTGGAACACTAGTACAGTTGCTGTCTAATAGAAGAGTTTCAACAAAATGGAAGGGCTTTTCCAGAACAGGTGGGAAATCTATCCCAAGCTGTCTATCAAGCAAACTGTTAGGAAAAAACCAAAACCTTAATTTAGAGATGGATCAGAAAAAGTTTGAACATTTCAAAACTTAGTTCAGATTTTGGTATAAAGTATTACTGTCTTCAAGTAGATTTTAAAGTGGCATACAGTTGTTAGGGAAGAAAAACAATAGTAATAATAAACCCCCCATACTTTATATTAACTTGAGGCACTTTTTAAGTTCCGGTCCTAAAAATTATTTCCCATAAGACCTAAATCACTGCAGCCCTGGAAACTGTTCACTGCTTTCCAGTTAATCAGGCACACAGTTAGGGCAGCTAATCAAAGGTCACTCATTCATCCATTTTGCCCCACTGCAAATATGTAATGCCACATAAAAGCTAACATGAACAACTACTTTTACTATGTTCTACAACTTATTATCAGAACTTGATCCGTACAGTGTGTCCCCTTGAGCAACCAATGACTCATCCCGGCAGGCTGAGCAAAAACTAACAGCCTGCTTTCTACATAGACTTCACTTCCAACTTCAACCAGTCTCTTCTGCCTTTTTTATCCCATTGCCCAAGACTCGCACCCTGACAGAGGCAAATCTCTTCACACATTTGAAAATTTTATCCTTCTCCTTTATTACACTCTCAGATCTGCATAGCATCAAACAGCATTCAAATAGCTTGTTGAGTAATGAAAGGTCAGACATGTCTGTCTCGTCCAGTGTGTTCTAAAGCTCTTCTGTTTTTAATTAAAAAATATCTTTGCTTCCACCTTGTGCTTCTAGTTGCACTACAAGGACTAAAATGAGAACAATTACATTTGCTAAGAGGGGGTATACGTATCATTTAACTTAAGCTTCCAAGTGGAATGCCTGAAGTAAACAATGGAGACTCCCCTGCAGTCAAGAGAAGCAAGATCAGCACCACCCACCCTGCCCCCCCTCCTTGGAGCAATCCTCAGCAGCTTAGTTAGGGAGGTCCCTAACCAAACAAGCAATTAAAATCTCTCCTAAATTACCCTCAAAGAATTAGCATGTTAAATTCTACCAAAATGTTATGCTCTGTGTAAAATATGGCTAGCTGCTATTACCAACCACTGAACATACTCATATATGGGAAAAGTTAATATAGCTCTGAAATATTTTGCATTTAACTCTTCCTAACACTCGACTCCTAGCTGCCCTCCAAATTGCTCTCTGAATTGCAAATCAAAGTGAAATGATCCATCTGTTAGATGTGCATATATTTCCCTAAATGAAAATGCATTTAAGATAGATTGCTAAGAAATTGAACCATATTATCCTACCTGCTCCAAAATTTATAATTGTTCACCTCCACATTAGGAAAGCAAGAGACACTACGAAAAAAGGGCTTTTAAATATCAACTGGTGACTTTTGAAGAATCTAGAATAGAATTCCTTCTTCATTTCACTATATTCTAATTTCCCCTTGGCCTTCCCCCATGGTCAGAAGAGTAACCTTTTAGGCAATCATTCACTTCACAATACAATATGTAAGACCATCTTGTTCCACAGGCACATATTTTTGCAATTCAAAACCATTTCAAGATTAAACTGTTGGCAAATTCAGCACCTTCCTTCTGCTGGTGAAGCAGTTAGATGAACTAGTACTTGTTCAAATAATCTCATTTAACTTACATGAGATGCTGGCTTCTATGGTATGTTATTTCATACTTTTCATCAGCAACCTGATTCTAAGTTTGCTGGAACCAGTTTTCTGAGTAGGTTACTTTTCATCCACATTGTTTATAAAGATGAGTTTTATAGCAGCTACAGAAGTAGAACTTGTGTGATAATCCATCTTTCTCCCATGTGCGTTATCAAACATAGTAAAAAATAAAAAATGCTACTTCTCAGTTGTAGTTGTATAGCATTGCTATCATCAAGCTTGTGTGAAGGAATGCTAAGCCTTAGGTATGTTTCAAAAAAGCCTTGGCAAAAACCCCTACAATTCAAGATTTTAACCCTGCTACAACCTGGCTCATCATACACACCAATCATCAACTGCATTTTCCTTGCATTTTTTACTTGAAAGTCTGCTTCCAGACACACACACACAAAAAAGATCAGTACAGACTTTGTTTCTGAGTATTTTTCAATCACACCTTCAAAGTGTGTAGAGGGGAGTTTAAAATGCTAAGTTTTCTTTAACTATCTCTAAGTTGACAGTTCTCTTAGTGAATTGTTGCTGAAAAAGTTATAGCACCAACTGGGCTCTGGAAGTAGAAAAGGTTATTTTGTAATTTTAAAAGCCAAAAAGAGGCAATGAAACCTTTAGCTTCTATGTTTAACAGGTATATTCTAACTACTCCAGCATGCAAATCATTCAGGTATCATTTTCAGTATTTACTTTCACTTAACCAATTTAAAGGTCTCAAATACAATTACAGCAGATTATTTACATATCTGAGCACTAGCCTTGTTGAACTGCCATTTAGAACTGAGAATACATTCGAGTATCTGAAACCTTGAATAAATTTTTTTCACGGGTTTAATTTTTTAACACTCAGACGATTCCCATGTGTCCCAGCCCCACGATGCACAGAGTTTCAGTGAAAATAGAAGTCTCCTTTAAAAGATACCATTCCACACTCCAAGAGAACGTGTTTAGCCTACCCGACTCCTCCGAGATACAGGAAGTCCCAATGACGAGCCATTGTCTACATCTCCCATAAGGAAGTCTGAAACACTGCCAGAAAAACAAAGAACTGGGTTACTTCATTACTTTACCTCACCAAGCAATTTTGTATCACTGGGGGAAAAGAATAAATCAGTTTCTAACATCCTTTAAAAGTTCTGCAAACCACTTTTAGAAGCAGTCTTATATTCCCTGCCATTCCTACACCATCATACATTTCCCTGCTAAGGAAAAAAATCCAAACTGACAAACACTCAAAGCAGTAAAATTCTTGTAGATGTGGTTAACTTAAAGTAATTTATCTGCTAACATTTGTCCAAAAGAAAACCAAAGTTTTGGTGGTGCTTGTCTAGTCTTATTTTGATTCAGCTCCATTGAGCTCTTCAAAAAATCCTTCTGGATTCCAACTTACACGTTTCCAAAGGTGAATGCCAATGTTTCAATGGAAGAAGATATTTCACTGAAAAGCTCTCTCTTGTTCTCTTCGTTAACTTCTTTGAAGTTCACCGCTTAGGAAGAAAACCATGAAAACCAAAGGGTGAGAGGTGAGGTCAATCAAGCAAGTTACTAGGCCTAAAGACAAATTTTATACACAAAGTCTCCTACAGAACGTGCAACTTTATACCTTCTGAATAACTGAAAAAACCACAGTTTTAACGAAGATTCCTGATAAAGTAAACACCAAAGGAAAGAAATTAACACAATCCAGATGCTTCCCAAAATGAAATCAGATTACTCTTTCACTTCCTGTATCTTCCCACTTAAGCAGCAGCTTTGTGTGGGAACATGTTGGTAATGAGACAGGAAGAGAAAAACAGTCATTTACCAACAAAAGTCAAATCACACAGCAGCAGTACCACAAAGCAGCTCACAAATGCAGTCAGATATTTGAAAAACCATTTCTTTTCTGAGTAGGAATTTTAGAATTCAGAACAGTAGCAGCAGTTTATGGTGACCCTCCAGCTGCATGCAACCCAGAACACAGCATTTTGTACAGGCCTGTGTACAGGCACACAGAAAGTGAGAAAAAGGTAGTGTCCATTGCAACACCCTTGAAATATTTAGCTCCACAGTCTGGCACAAGTCCCTCAGTTTTGCCTGTTAAAAGAGGGGAGGAAACTCAGCATAAACTGATGGTCCAAAATAGGAAGAGGAGCATTGCTGGACAGACTAGATGGTTTAAACTGGTGATCCAGTATTTAGCCACTCAACACTAAGCCTTTAACACGCTTCCATGACAAACTGGAATAATGAGACAACAAGAATGATTCATCCAGAGCTTCTATTAACAACTGCTAAACAAGGAGGAGGAGGGAAAAAGGAGAAGACAAAAAGCACAACCGTTTTTGTCTGTTTCCAACTTAACTCCTTAATCATTAGTGACAAAGATTTTTTTGTAGTAAAGTCACATACAGTCTTTAAATCAAAGCTGTGCCTTTAGGATGCAAGTTCTTCCCAGTATTACATTGTGAGAAGTGACAATTTCACGTTAGTATTTATTTTGTTAAAGTTTATTTTTCTTAAGCAATGCATTAATTCTCGAGATGCGTAAGTCACACATGCTCATTTCTGTTTCAGATACTGCAATGACACACAGATATTCACCTCACTCATCACTTTTTGCAAAACCTGTAACAAGGTTAACTTATGTATCTTTCTTACATTTCTGAGTAGAAATAGGGAAATAATAGACTACAACGACTTCTAGAAGTAGCAAAAAATTAAATCATGTTAAAATGCTGCCCATTTTATACACATTTTCTTAGCAAATTAAAGTAACAGGCTTTAATCTTTAAAAGTATTCAAACTTCCTGCCAGGTGCCTAAACACTAATGGGTAACAAACAAAGAAAGTACAGTAATCTGCTCCCCCATTAGACTTCCTTTGTGAAAGGAAAAGTTTTTAACCAGTAAAGTAATACAGTTAAATCTACTCCATTTTACACAGCATGCCAACAAGCCTGATCACCATTTTAATAAAAACTATTTCTATACAAAGCTATTACTCAAAATATATATTCTTCTCATAGACTATCTGTACAATTACTTGCAGATATGGAATAATGTGTTGCAATAAGCCTACAGCAAAAAACAATCACCACATATTACAAAAATATTACCAGGCTCTGTTGCCACAGTTCACAGCTCAATTACAGCTTCTCCTGCCTCTTCATTCTGCCACACTTTGTAATTAGGTTTAAAAAAAAATGCCTCTGGCACCTTTTGTTTGAAATGAAGACTCAATAAGCTCCACAGATAATATTTCTTTTTAAAAAACCAACTTTGTAAGTAGCGGTGGGTTTTTAATTTTTTTTAAATCAGGTTAGCTGAAAACCTCAACTTTCCAGAAATAATACTACTTATAAATCTAAACTTTGCATTCCACATCATTAAGCAACAACAGTTACTACGAGACCTATTGATTACCAGCCACTAACGACTGGAAAAATCATTTGAGTGCTGGCATGAAACACAAACTGTTTCAAAATTAAAAGCAACTAACAAAAATTGTCTACACATTCAAAGCACTTACCACTGAAACATTAGTATATCCATTAGCTGCAGTGTCTTCAGAGAAAGAGCACTTCTTTCACTTTGTTAGTAAGACATTAATCTAGAGAGCCTTCCCCCAAAGAAATGCTCTATTTCACTCTGCCTTCCTGTACCAGGAAGAGTTTTGTTAAGCTTTACACTTTATATGCCAGAAAGATCCTTTCTTTTCAGAATCCATCACAAAAGGAATAACCAAATCTCAAATTTTGCAGAATTACCACTTCTCTCCCAAAAAGTTAGTCCAATTTCTTAGTAACACAGTAGAATACAAACTGCTTTCTTCTAGCTTTACCACCAAAGGAATGCTGATGTACTTAACATCAACTTTAAACCACGCACTCTCTTTCCCCAGGACATCCTGACTGCACACAATAGCCACTGACAACAATGAACCATAGTAATCTTGCCATGTCTGGAAATGACAGCTATCTATCTATAGCTCTACAGATTTCAAAGCAAATACACAACTTGACAACTCTTTTAAGTAAGACATCAGATGACGCATAATGAACTTCAAAAGAATCATATGACAGTGATACATTAAAAATCCAAATCCAGTACCTGAAATGCAACCCTAGCTTACAGTGGATCTGTACTTCCAAAGCTGTCTTCAAATTGAGGTGGGTTTGGCAACCTCATCAAAATGCTGCAAGACTCTGTGAAGTTTCAGCTCTTGGGTCGTGCCATCAGAACTTTTCTGAATCAAGCACAGACCAGGCTGGGGAACCAGAAACAGCTATGAAAGTTTTGGAAGTGAGAATCCCAGAAGCTGAAGCGCCGCCTGAGGATATTTGAGCAATGCTTCTCAAGCTATAATGAAGACACTGTCTGCTGTCAAGACCAAAGTACACCCAGGGACAGATGTGGACAGTTCACAGCGACCACAGCACAGCTCACAAGCACAGCCCATGGGACACAGCCATGCTGGAGCCTGCAGAGGTTTACTTGCTTCCTCAATCCCCCTCCCCAGACATGTGGGAGACTGGCAGTATCAAAGATACTTTGCCTGCTGGCTGCAGAGCCTGGAGAAGTCAAAATGACACCAAGCATGCAGAATTTGCTCTTTGCAGGTCAATTTTCTCACACCAAATAGACACATATATAGTAACATCAACATCTATTTCTTTTAGACAAGAATACATGTCCAATCCATACTTTACTAGCTGACTTCCAAGCACTAAGCAACTGGCTGACTTCTTGGAACTAAATACCTTTGCAAGCAATTTTCTCTTTAAACTCTCAATGATGCCCTCAAGAAACTTTCAGAACTATTACAAAAATATAACCACCATATCCAAGCAAACAAAAAACCTCAACCAAGACCAAAAAAATCACTCCCTCTCCCCCCCAAAAACTTGTAATATTTCTTATTACCTCTCTTTTTAAAAAACATGTAAATAAACTGGGGGGAGGAACCCAAGGAAAGAGCGGTACTATGCCGACTGGAAAGTGGCAGAAGAATATTCTTGGAATGTCACAACTTAAGAGGATCAGCAGGCTGTCCAGGCCCCACTCTTCTACTTTTACTTCTTAGTGCCATATAATTTCACCAGCCTGTACTTACCACCAGGTTTGGCAGCCTCCTCAACTTGAGCTGGATGCCAACAAGACAACTTTGAGGAACTGTTTCCTACATCCTCCATGATCATTTTTGCTCTGAATTTACATCCCAGATACACCAACAAAGTTGAAATTACTTCATCTTGCTAGAAGTATTTCATTTTGATGCAGAACTACTAAAAAATGAAACAAACCCATACCTAAAATAGGAAATTTCTACAGGATAAGTGCAATTTTCAGCTTTACCAGGAACCTGTGTTCATTCTAGTAATTCAGTTAAGTCCAAAGGTATAATTTAGAGCCAAAGAGCAGTACAAATTTGAATTCAGCATAGGATCAGGAGACATGTGCACTCTGGATCCATCAACTGCTTAAAAGGTACCAAGTGGGAAAACAATAACTATGACTATGATGCTGTGCCAGACTGGGAAGTGACTGCCAGAAATCGAAGTCTAAAGAGGTTCCAAGCAAGATGCTTCAGTAAGTCTCAGTTCTTCCAGATCAAGTGAGGTGTCATTTAGAAGACACTCTTCACAGAGCACTCAAGTAAGCATGTGTAAGTATTAGAGTCCAAAGCGGTCCAGTGAACCATGTCATGTCCAAGACAGACAAATCAAATGCATCGTGTCCCGCCCCCACCATTTTTCTTCAACCTCAGTCCAAAATGGTAATTTTCTGACATTATCAGGTCTGCCAAGCATCCTTCTCTGTAGCAAGATTCAGATAACATTTTATAGCTAGTTTTTCCTCCATTTCGCCTTTAAAACAGAAAAAAAAAACCCCAAACCAAAAGCATTACACATCCAAAGCAGAACTACAAGCACATTCATATCATTCTCATTGAAGGTCCTGAGAAATGGCTGAGAGGCTTGAAAAAGTGACACAAGCACTGGAATTCCTGCTAGCATTCAAAACATTCCCACTTGCAGTAAAGAGGCTGTCTATCTGCACTGGCCATTACGTTTAAAGCACAGCGTAACTTGTTACGGTTACGAGAGCACTTCACAAGAGTTGCAGAGGTTCCAAAGTTACTGCAACTGATTTCATGAAGAGCAAAAGGCATTCACTTGTTAAAATAGTCATTTGCCCCTATATGAAGTCCCAAAGACAAACTAATTAGAAACCCTGGCATTATGCAAAGGCTCAAAAACCAGGGGGTGGAATCACAT
>NW_008689150.1:13989-25005 GCF_000695815.1 Acanthisitta chloris | reverse complement strand
TTTCCCTAAATAAACATCAGAAATTTTCCATGCCAGGCTAATCTTCTTTCTAGTCATAAATCTGACTACAGATACAGAGTGCTTCCACATCTTTGTATAGTTCTATCCTCCAATGACAAGAAACAAATGAGTCACATGAACTTCTTTCATAATGTCACATTAACACAGCCTGACAAGACAGAGGAAAAAGCATACTGGTTCTGTCCTACCAGCTCCTCACATTCTTCTAGCTTCCTGTTTATTCAAAAGCCACATTACCTCTCATGAAATAACCACAGTTGAAAACCTGTGAATGCATGTGTAACTGACAGGCCACTGTAAGCAAACTTGAGGTCTGATATGCTTACAATTCATCACAACAGGCTGTATTTTCACTTCCTCAGTCATACACTTCAGTTTGAATACAAACACAAAGCAGTATGATCCTCACACAAAAAAACAGCTGTAAAAACCAAAGAGGTGCTAAAGGCAAACTACCTTCACATTTACCACAGGTTATGCTAGGGGGAGGCAGTCCATTTTCATACAGCAAAGATTTTGCTCTTCACAAAGAAGTAGGACTGAAGTAAGAGTTGGAAAGAGCTGAAGCCTTGTAACTCCCCATTTCCATCTGCAGAGTTGTGAGAAATACAATATGCCTGAGCAAACTCTGACAGTCATTACCAAAATCTTTGTATCAAAGTACTTGTTTGTATCCATGGCTGCAAATATTGGGGCAGGACTGACCAAGACCATCATCTTTTGTGTGATCCTGAGTTCCCTTTCCTGGATCACAGAACAAGTTTGTGTTTACTTTAGGCAAAGAATCATAGAATGGTTTGAGTTGGAAAGGACCTTAAAGATCACCTACCTTGACCCCCCCTGCCATGAGCAGGGACACCTTCCACTAGTCCTGGTTGTTAAAAGCCCCATCCAACCTGGCCTTGAACACTTCCAGGGATGGGGCACTATGCAAGGTGCACAGTGCTTTCCTAAAAGTAGTTTTTCTTTCCATACAGAAAATAATGCAATCTCTCCATGACTGTAGCTCCTCAAACTCAATATATTAACAGTGAGCAAAGTCTACAATACAAGTGTTAGCAGTTTTCAAGTGCAAACATAATACATCGACTAAAAGCTGTTCAGGGAAGAAAAAGCTAAAGTGTATTTGTGAATATCTGCATTGTCAAAAAAACCTGCCTAGTACTAAAGTTATTTCTTCTCCTCACTATCAAGGTAAATGAAAAAATCCTCAAAAAAACCTATTCAAATAACAGCTACGCATAAAACCAGGTAGAAACAGAAGCATATAAGGAAATGTACAAAACTACTAGCCAGGGTTCAGTTCTATTGAAACCGTATGATGGAACACTAACCATCAATAAAAAATTAAGTATGACATCAAATTCAGAAGGCTGCAAGTAGTCTGGAGCAATGGATTATGTAACCTAAAGTGCTTAACTTTCCACTTCTGAAGCAAAAGGGTAAGAGAGAGAAATCATAAATCTAGATCTGGAAAACTGGTTCAGCGCTAGAAACTACATAACGTGACCTTGGACTTACTATGGACTTTATATCGAACACAAAAATTGACAAAAAGCCAACATAATTATGGACTCAATCAACATCATCACCATGGGAGACAAGGAAAATAATTCTACTGCTTTACCCCGTAAACTTGGACAGTACAGACAGTGATCAATTTGGGGCATTACACATCAAGAACAATCTTAATGAACTATATAGTCCAGCGAGGACAGATGTTAGAATCATCAAATCATCAGGGTTGGAGATGTCATCTAAGATCAAGTCCAACCATTAACCTGCCACTACTGTAACCCTTAAACCATATCTTCCAGCACCAAACCATCAGATCTAGGCACCTCTTAAACACCTCCAGGGATGGTGACTCCATCACCTCCCTGGGCAATCTACTCCAGTACCTGATCACCCTAACAGTGAAAAAAACTCTTCCTAACATCTAATCTGACACTCCCCTGTCTCAGCTTATGACTGCACCCCGTAGTCCCCTCACTGCAGGCATGGCAGAAGATACCATCACACATCTCTCAGGGAGTTGTAGAGTGATGAGGTCACTCCTGAGCCACCTCTTCTCAAGGCTAAACACACACAACCCCCTCAGTCATTCCTCATATGACATGTGTTCTAGACCTTCTATGAGCCTCATCGCTCTTTGTTGGACTCACTCCAGCACCTCAATGTCCCTTTTGAAGTGAGGGGCCTAAAACTGAACACAGTACTCAAGGTGTGGCCTCACCAATGCTGAGTACAGGGGATGATCACTTCCCTAGCCCTGCTGGCTACACTATTCTTCATACACACCAAGATGCCACTGGCCTTCTTGGCCACCTGTGCACACAGACATACTAAGATAACTAGGAAACAAGAGGGAAAACCCTAGAACAAGCAGAAAAACTAAACTATGCCTCTGAAGGAAGATATTCTACATGATTTAACACAGGCAAGAGGTGGAAATTTAATCCTACTCAAAGCATTTTCCATGCATTTCACATAGAAGAAACTACACAGGTTCCACAGTAACATACGACACTTATTCCAGGGTAGGGAGAACTATACTCAAAGGCTACACAGGGAAGAAACAGCTATGGTTTATAGGGCTGGAAAAATTGACTGCCTCACTATTTGCATTCATCTGACATACTGAGAACTGCAGCAACAAAGGGCAGCAATAGAAAATATTAACATGTATGTCTGCAACGTGTTTTTTGCATTGTTGACACCTTCACCGTGGTTATGATCCATTTGTGGAATTCATAACTGTTAGGCCATTCAGATTTGGATGGCTCATTTAGGTATTTCTTCACTTAATACAAATGCAGTACCATCCCCACAGATTCACATAATTAGGCAAATATTCTTGACAAATCTCAAAGTGGATAAATGCCAGGTTTAGTATGCTGTGATAGCATTCTGTGATACACAGGTAAAGAAAAGCTCGAGATCCAAGGTTTGTGGCTTTAGAATTCAATCTGAGTTTGCAGTTAGCTTCCTATAAGCAGAATTTATTACATCAATGAGAGAACAAGCTATTTAATACTACTCTTCACTTGGAAAAGGTATTTTTATACAACTATTTAAGCATTACTCCTAAAAACCCCATTTCTTCCGTATACATAGAATTCTATCCATAACTCCAATCCAGAGACAATCAAGTCACTACTTCAATTTTCCAAGAATAGGAAAGGTAGTAAAGTCCTTACCTTTTACTTTTGCAATAACTGTTCCTGCAGCACTAAGAATATCAACTGAGTTTAGAGTCTGATGTTTATTTATCACTGCTTTTAAAACACGCAGCAACTCCCCCAGGCGTTCATGCACTATCTGATGCAGGCCATCCTGATTTTCTGAAAAAAATAAAGGAGAAACTACATTAAAACAGCGAATTAACACCCAATCCCATTACAAACCAGTTTGATGGTATTTAGCTGTATGGAATTCTAGGCCATACTGAAGCTGAGGCTACTTAGAGTAAACAAATTGTTAAAAAATAGTAATACTAGCAGTTGCCAACAATTTACTTGCAATGTTATATGTCATTTATATATAAACTCATTTATCACAGGAAGTCTAGCAAGTATACTTTCAATAAAAGGGGAGGGGGAATTCTACACCAATACCCTTCTGAGTATTTCTGAGGTTTAGAGTTAAACAATCATAGTTTTGTCCAGTCATTTCATCAACTACAATTTTAATTACACATAAGCAAAAAAAAGCCCAAGAAGAAAAACAAAAGCAGATTTGGATTGTTCATTAGATATTTCTTCGCCAGATACAAATTCAATACCATTTCTGTATATATTCATAGACCTAAACAAAACTTCTGCTAAATGTTGATTAGTTTTTAACTACAAGTCTCTCTTTAAGCATGTCAGTCCTGAAAAGTTGAACACCTAAATTATTTTGTGAATTAAGCCTAATCAGAAAAATTCTCAAACACACTCCAAGATGGTGGTGCTTTTTACAGCATGTACCTCTTGCTATGCACCATTAACCCCTCACCCCCACCTTAGTCTTTTTACAAATTAGTTCTTGTTGCATACATGGCACAGGTTAAACCACAAGCTCTTCCGTTCTGTTACGGAAGAGGTGCTGGTGCATGGAATTAAAATTTCACGTGCAATAGAGTGCTGCGTTGCAAGTTGTGGTAAAAAGCTTTCAAATTCAGGAAAGTCTAGCTCATGAAAAAGAAAAAGAGGATCTAATACAAGCTGACTCACTTCCCCACCAAGCAAAAAGGAATGGCAATTCTGTGTTGTCTGTGGTCACAGTAACAAACAGGTCAATACAGACAATTATGGAACAGTGCAAATTGATCCAGTGCTGCTCAGAGAAAAGTTTCAAATCAGAGCCATTTTGTTCTGGTGACATTAAATTTAAGCTAGAGGCACCTAAATTTTTCTGAGGAATCAACAAAGTACAACATGACACATCAGTACAGTATACCACTGCTGTCAGGTGGGGAGACTACATACAAATTACATGATTGTATTGGATGCAATAGCAAGTCTCCCACAGACCACCAGGCTTCAAGATTTATCTCCCTAGATGTCAAATACCAGGAGTAATTTTTTTTCAACTCGGATTGGTTTATATATGGTCAAAGGAAAAACCTTGACTCAGGAAGTGGACTAAAGCAAAAAACTTTATCTACCATTCACTGTCACGTTGCATGTTTTTTCCTGCTGGAAGGGAGTAGGAAGCTCTATCTGTAACAGGACTCACAAAGTCTAGGAAAGTCCATCTTACACAGCAGTAAATTAAGAAAGTTCAATGTAATTTATTAAAGAAACACAGTTCTGGTTCTACCTTCATTTACATATACACATGATGATTTTTAACTGAACTCAAACACAACAAAGGCAAAAAAACATCAAAAGCCTGGTAGTAAACATGGCCATGATTCAGTGCATCCACATTAACAGCAGAGGTTGGTTGTGACAAACACACATTGACCTAAAGGCATACTATAGCTCAGAGTTTGGAACTTAATGGGGAAAGCAATCCAGGCTTGAAAGTTTCCATGCAAGCAACAATAATGTAAGCTGTGACCTTGGATAAAAATGTTTTATAGGAGATATGAAAGATTAGAAAATTATAAAAGGCATGAAAATAGCAGGCAGAATCAATTGTTTATTCACATTTTCAGTTATATGCAACATACCTCAGATGATTACACAGAGCAAGCAGGAACCAGTTTGAAAACAAAAAAGGGTAATTCTCCATGAAAGAGACCTGCAGAATTTCTTACCAAAACATGACATGGACACAAGAAGTTTGCAGAGAAACAGAGAGATACTGGACAAGTTCTCTGACGTTTCCCTATGGGTTACTAATGGGACAATAAATGCCTCAGTGGGTCTGTCCATGGGTTCTGCTATCCTGGGCCTTACACAGCAGTGAGTGATGCTGCTTAGGAGACTAGACCAGACTGGCCACTTTCAGCAGTCCAGTCCCCCAGCACCCACCACTGCTGCACCACAGCTGCCCCTGTGCACTTCAGTAACTGCTTACAGACCTGTGTCTTTGAATTAATTCCTTTGGAACCTGCCTCCACAATTTCTTTTCACTCAACTACTCCACTCTTGAGACTCCCAAGCTACTAAGCACTGTACTAAGAAAACTTGCAAGAGCTCAAGAATTCTCCTATGTATAAATGATTCAGAGGTTATGTCCAACTTAGCATTTTTGCTTTTCATTAGCTATTCACTTTTGGCAATCATTGGAACTCAGACACCAAGTTAGACACAGCTTTGGCCTTAGCCAGTATGGCCATTGTCACCTTCTAACACTAGGAGAAATTTTCTAGCTGTCAAAATGAAACCAAATAATTTTCATGGTCCTTCCAAGCTTCAATCCATCAAAGCCTCAGTTGTATTCCATCAATGCAAGAATAAATGCTGTTGGGAGTACCAGGCAGCTCCAGGAAAAGCCAATGAGGAAAATGAAAGACAAGAGAGCGGTACTGATGCCCACAAACCCGAAGTGGATCAGACAACATAGAAAATACATCTGAAAATTATAATAATGTGTTATCTTCAGGAATTAGGATATTGGATAGTTACAGGCAATTCAAATTAGTTCATTAAAAATATGCCTAGAGTGTAGACTTAAGTTATGAAATGCTTAAAAAGGAGGTAGTCTATGGAGTTCGTTTCTCATCACTTCTCACAAATCTCCACAGACAGACAAATATTCCACAATCTTCCACTGGAACTAATGATTTACATGGGCAGGACTGGGACAGATAGGCTTTTATGCAGGTATTTGAAGGCTATATGCCAGGAACATTCCCCATCAGCTGTCTCTGAATATATGCAGTCCTCACATGAAGGGCATGAATACTGTGGTCAATGGACTAGAGATGAGCTGCACAGGTGCACCAGAACCACATCTCTTGCCTAATCAAAAAGGTGTCCCTGTCTTCTGATGCACACTTGTGCCTGGAGAGAAGAGTTCCTAATCACGTGATTGGGAATACCCATACCCCACAGCCAGGTACTTCTGGCAACAGGGTGGGTAGACTTCTGGACCCCAACAAAGAGGGGAGGGAAACAAAGCCGAAAGGGAGCGAAACCAACCTACAGACTACTCTCAGTTTGAGAGTCTACAGGAAGGAGTGCATCACAGACATACAACATGTGGCATGAATTATTCTTGGGAGTTCAGTGTGGCCCACAACTACAGGCTTGCTATTATTGGATGAAACAGTCCCTCAAGGCTCCTTACAGGTTAGGTGAAGGCAGAAAAAAATACAGAAGAGTAATTAAAGCACATCTGATCCCCAAATGCAATTTCTTATCTTACTAGAACAATAGAGTTGGGGGGAAAGTAAAATAAGTGGGAGGGGGAAGAAAGAAAACAAAAACAAAAAAAAAAAAAAAAAACACTTCAGGGATACAAGCCTCTCCAAGTCTGAAACAAGCAGCAAGCTTCAAAGGGAAATGCAAGTTGAAAACAGCCACTGAGTGGAATTAGATGTTTATCATACCATCCAGGAGAACACTATCACTAAAATAATGCACTCAAGCATGAGATTAGTTATTTGTACTCTCAAAGGCAAAGGTCTGGCTACACCCAACTGAGATTTCTTTGTATTCCATCACTGTATCATTTGTTTACAGAACATCTCAAACATTGTTTCTGGGCCTCCAGAAGACAAAAGGTCTGTGACACAAGTGGTGCTTGGGGACAGGTGGGGGCAGAAATCATCAGGAGCCACAACTACACTGCCTTCAGTGACTGATACTCACCAAACAGACACTAAAACAGGGATTTCCTGTTCAGGACAGATTTAGAAACCTCAGGTAGCAAAACAATCCAAATGTGCCAGATCAACAAAACACAGTCTTAACGCTGAGAAAATGGTGATCCTGTAACACAGAGGACCTCTCTGGGCACCTGAGTTCAGCTGTTTGCTCAGGTGAGTAGTTTCCCACAATCTCTGGGAGGAATGAGTTGCCACTCTAACTCCCAAAAGGAAAAAACCAGAGTTCTTAAAACCGAAAGGGGGAAAAAAATAAAAATCCTGGAGAGAGCTTAGTAGCCTATCTACAAATCTTCATTCACTGGGGTTTAAATTGTCATTTACAATAACTGAAAACAAGCCCTTCCAAAATTAAAGCATACTCAGTAGGAGAAGTGGAGACAGAACAGGGTGAAAAAGCATCTATTCAAAGCTGACAAACCTAATGCACAAGAATGACAGTACAAAGCAGCTGGGAAGTCTGTCAGTGTTTGCCAAGTCATCTCAGTAGCACACTGCTGTCATTAGCATCCCACTCCGAAATGGTTTTGGTCACCATATTTTGTAACTGCTCATCCATCTTTAATGTAAGAACAGCATAATTACCTATTTGCTAACTTTAGGTATTTCTCAAAGGGAAGTTTTTGTTTAGTAAGTTACTGAGCAATAATGGCCTTACAGCTGTGGATTCTATTCACGCAAAACAAAATCAAATTTGCTCATCAAGCTTGTGAGCGCCAGTCATCCTCCCTGCCAAGTCAGGGCTGGTCACAATACACACAGTCAGGAAAGGCACTGCTGTGTCAGTTGGCTGGCATTCTTTTGTCTGACCTATTGTTGGCCCAAACATTTCTGAAGCTGTTTATGTCAACAAATGTTTACCAAGACAAATTTAAATACAGACTAACAGTTTTCCCCCTCCGTGGCCACTGCATATCCTAAGTTGCAGCTCAGACCCATAGGTCCGGCTCTCATTTTGAGAAGTCCTTCTGTAAATCTGTTTTCTTGGGATCAGCTCAAGAGTGTGTACTTCAGCTCTCCTTTTACTTTCACTGAAATACAGGAGTCTTAATTCCTGTTTTAAGCACCACTTCACATCTTCTACATAAACCCTAACCTCTCTCAGGACAAAACAGTCTTGCAGGATGATGGTGAGAATGAGCACACAAACTGCAAGGCAGTTTCCCCAATATCTGAATACCTGGATCCAGAACTTTTTATTGAAGTTTTACCATATGGAGTGCAAACAGTCAGTTCCTCATCACTTTCCATCTTGGAAGGATTCAGAAGAAAGAAGTTTGAAAAACTAACGCTTCAATCTACAAGACTATGATCTTGGTTAGAAGACTGTTCAATCTTACTAAAAACATCTTTAACATTGCTTCTATTACATTATACAGTAGGATTACATGCTATCACTAGATATGCCACCTAGGGTAGGGGAAAAAATGGCATTGGAATTAAGCTGATCCAAAGTAAAACAGATTTAAACTAAAATCACATCACTATCATCTTCATCAAAGTCCATATTGCATACTAGGAAACTGTCAGCACTCAGGCCTGAACCTGATCCAGACTATGACACTTCCCAGTGAGCATCACAGAGTAGGCAAAACAATCATACAACAATGAACTGTGTGGAAATCACCTAATTCCTACATCTGCAGTTTGGGAAACAGTCCCAGATTAACCCATCGTTTTATTTTTGCCCTCCTCTCCCTGTGAGCCACATTCTAACAGCCTGGCATATTTATCTGATTTAACAGAGGTCACTATCACACTCAAACAACCACAAGAATTAACCAAACACATAGTGAAAACATGTTTTACATTGTGGTTTGACCATAGCAAAGTTGATATGTCACTGCTGTCTAGTCTGGTGTCAAGGAAGCTGTTTTAGGCAATAAACATATGGGCTAGGTGGGGTTTTCATTAACTGTATGGCTATAAAATGAACAAAACTTATTCCTTTACTGGAGGTGTAGTTTTATTATTTTTTTTTTTATTTCTAGCATGATAACCTTTTGTTGTGTACCACAAATACCCTTCAGATTTGTCATTTGCTATCAGAGACTGGCCAAAATACATCCACCTATCCATTCAGATTCGACCACTAACCACGCTGATCAGCTTCTGATGTAAGCCTGAACTCTGGTGGCTTTTGTTTTTTTATTAAACTGGGCTAACATTCCTACCCCATTTTAGTTATGGACCAATTCTGTATTTGTGAAAAGTCAACACTTATGTAAAAAGTCCTGTTGGCTACATATATACAGCAAACCAAGACTAAACTCATTTTCTGAAATGAAAGTTACAAAAATAAAGATGTCTTTAAAAAACTTCTTTGAAAAGTCAATAAAACAGGTGTAGATGCAAAACACATCAGAATAATCAAAATATTATAATTCTGCCTGCACTGAAAGCAGTTACATCTTTTCCTTTTGTTGGTTTGCCAACTGACATCAGCAGAACAGTTGTTACTTCACATTCATTTCATATTTAAATTCACAGATGAACTCCCCATTTGTTTATGTGGGGAAGCCTTTCAGAAAAAAAACACCACAATGCAGCTTTTCATTAATCTATTTCAATATGCTGTACACTACACTCAACTTGTTATTCTACTAGCCTTGAGATTCCAGTCAACTAACCTAGATGTGTTCAGCCATGCAGTTTAATCTTTAGAATACATTAATCTTTTATTAACCTAAAATTTAAAGACCAGAAACTAGTAATGAAAATTGCTAGTGTTTCCTTATTTATCTGTTTCTGATAAGTGAGAGTGAAAACACTACACGGACATTTCAGCTACTGTTCATGGAATTTCCTTCATTCTTCCAAGAGATTAGGAATAAAGCTAGGTGAGAATAATGCTTCAGCAGTTCCAGAGCACATTTTAAGTTAGAATTGCAAATTGTCAAGTGGATGCAAGACATTCTTTATGATGAAAATATTTGCAGTAAGTCTGATCAGTCATGATTCACCAGAAAGTCATATCCATTGGGATAGGCAACTACACCACTAGTAGCAACTAGCTACTTCTTTCTTATTCACTAAAACATTTTACTGAAACCTGGTGAGTCACTGGACTGAACAGCTGCCAATGGAAGACACTGTTAAAATAAAATAAGAACTTTTATGCTTAATCAACTATGTTCCTTCCTTATTGGTTCAAGTTCTGAAAGCACATGAAGTGATACTCACTCAACATTCCACAGCAGAAAATGAAAGACTATCCCCAGCAAGTTGATCATACCATATCAAACTGACACACAGAAAGGGTAGTACAAAAGTTTTGGTTTATTCATTCTAAATAAAACAAATGTAACCTTTTCTAACCAGTATCAATGAGTTTGCAAAAAACCCTTAACCTTTAACTCATTTTAATTTTAGTCTAAAATACTATTTGTTCTACATGGCTGCTCCTTCCACTTTTAGCCAAAGTCACTGATTAAACGAAGAAGTTATTTTACTGCTGCCTGCCCACCTAGTTTTCAAAAGACCACACAAAGCCAGGATTATGAGATTATATGGTGTTAAACAAGAGGTGCATTACTTCGTGTATTTATTTCAAAGGACCTTTTAAACACAACTCAGGACTGCTATGGGATGTGATAGCAATCCATTTCTTGTTTGTTGATTAAAGGAGTTATGCAAAATCAACTTAGATTTTAAGTGGTATTCAGATCACTAAAGCAGCAGTCAGTAACATTAGCTGTCTAGAAAATTGGTGAATGTAAAGGATTAAGGAT
>NW_008689150.1:3011-13970 GCF_000695815.1 Acanthisitta chloris | reverse complement strand
CTGAAACAACCACCCAAGAGAGTAAAGCCTGACTGTGTAACTCACACAGGTGACACAGAACCATTTGAATGCTCCAAAGGAAATAATTTCTAAAATCTTCCCAATTCCTGGGTTCATAACCAGTCAATCCCTTTTGCAATATGACATTTTAGTATCAGTTACTGATGATTTTGATGACTGATCTTTGATGATTTTGTATAAGGAAAAAACTCTACAACACTCTCATTAAAGCAGTAACTGATGTCACACTACCACTTGCACACCCCAAAAGACAACAGTAAGCCACTGCACATCTTACTATGAATTTTTAATTGAGTAGTATTTCTTCATAAATACCTTGCAATAGAAAGGTGAAAAAGACAAACCACAGGATTTGTTTGCTTTGTGGTTCTGGATTTACACAGCTGTTTTTTCCTAGTACCACTGAAGTAGTCATTCCAGCTAGTCAATGCTAAATAAAAACTAACCTAAAATGACAACCCAACAAAAACCTCAAAGAATGTGCAGGCCAGTAAAAGCTACAGAATATGAGAACTATAATAGAAACAGAAAGAGCTTGGGCAACTACATATTTGAATAGTAACTCCGTGCATTTAATCCTTCATCCAGTGACATGTAGCATTTGATATTGTCCAACAAGTTTCTCTCATTATTAAGAATCCAATTTATTTATATGCTCCAGACCTATTGCTTTCTTTCCAAATTAAGTTCAGACACCTCCTCTAAAATCTCAGTCACTAGTTACAGCTAGAAAGAGTTCTCCATTCCTTGCTGAATTTACTTGCTTGTCCTTAACACAAGGGCTTAAACGTGAATACCAAAAAGTATTTAATCTCATCACTCTGCAGTCTTAATCCTACTGTTAGTTTCCTCTTCACCACTGGCATAAACTATTTATTGCAGTCATTTTCTCAAGGCCCTTCACAAACCATCTTCAGTCAACTATCATAATTCATGTATGCTACTAAGCCTTCAGATAAACAGTTTGCACCTTACCCAGTGAAGCACACAGCACAAAGGACTATCCCTCCAAAAGCTGCCTCCTCCAACTGCTCTTCTGCTGGCATTGGATAACCTACTTGTGAGCTGAGACCACAGCCTGCTTTCTTGACCAGTAGTGTTTTTTCCTCTGCACCTCCACTTTAGTGATTCTAGTAAACACCTTTGTTCCCCACTTGTTGTCAGCACTGAAGAACTTCTGGACAGACTTTCCAGCTCCACAGTTGTGGTGGTACCCTATATACCCTGCATACAGTCAATGAACAAGTGAAAACGTCTACAGGAGAACAAACAACAAAACCCCAATTAAAATCAATAACAAAAAACTTAAATATTCACCTAAAGAATCAATTCATATCACTATCAACACTAAAACAGCCAAATGAATTTGTGAGCAATGAGCAATCCTTAAGCTAATGGTTCAGGAATAGCCTGTCCTTAACTACTTCAGCAACATCTGATCTCAGAGAATATGCTGCAGTCCAAAACTAGAACATTAACTGAGATGTTACATTTCTTCACAACACAGAGCCCTAAATCAATCATACCTGCACGAACTGGAAAAATTTCAATACAATACTCAAAGAAGAGCACCCCTTGGAAATGCTGCGCTACAATAATGAAATTTGGCCCGAAGTCCTAAAGGGGTCAAAGTCTCTTGTTGAAAAGGCATAGGGTGAGAGAGGACATACCTGTGCTTAACTCCATGTACAAATATAATGCCTGCAATTTACTGATCTACAATTCTGCAATTCATTTTTGAAATTATTTTCAATGCATATTTGCTGAAATTTCCTCACCAGACCTTCCATATTTTTCAGATTTCTAAAACTAGAAAAGGATTGAGATATTACAAGAGTTCTACGGAGCACTTTATTCTTTCCAAAATAAGAACCTCTCTTTCGCTTTAGTATGTATGTGTAGCAACACACATAACCCCATGGTCATTCTAGGTCTCATAGGTATGTAGGTTAGAACTTTTAGAAATGTAATTAACTGCTGCAACAACCACCTGCTGGCCCTGAATCCAAGTTATAAACAGCACAGAGAATCAACACATTTGAAAAAGAAAACATGTTACATTACTAAAATAGCTTAAATACCTGAAGCAGTTCAGTCATTTCAAAAACCGTAACATTGAAGAGGTCAGTTATGTCAACTTAAGATGAAAACTGGTTTATCAAATAAAGATAACCAAAACTGGTAAATAAGAATTCCTACATACTTTCAAAAATTAGTCCAAGAAAGTATTCAAGTAGTAAAGAAAAAAATTAGTAAAAAGGAAAAATCGTTTGTTCAGCTAAATCACAGCCTCTACCAAAAAAATTCCTCATGTTCTAGGTTTTCCAGTTACACTGTTCTGTAAGGAAGTCATTAAGAAGAAAGTTTAACCCAAATATAACTATTTTCTACAGCCTTACATGAGTCACCTCTATCTTGTACAAAAAGGAGTGCTTCAGGCAAAGGAATGAGTTTCCATAAAACCCCTACTTTCCCTAAAATCAGTAAACAGCTACCAATGAAGACCAAGGTCCAAATCTCCCACCCTGCCATGCAGTTCTAACTCCAATCCATTAGCAAGACATTAGATCTAACACAATCACATCACTGCAACTGCCAGATTGGATGAATTGCTCAGAATTAAGAAACGAGTCAGCTTCAGTTCTGTGACCTAGCTACATAAATAGGAAGAACAAACACCTCCAATGAAACTGGCGGAAAAGGAATGTTTTCATCTATGAAATGTTTATGAAGTCAAGATCGTTAAAATGACAGTCGCAACTCTTTATACTGTTAAGCACCAAAAAATTTTTTGTATTGGTGTTCTTGTTTTATGTTGCAACTTTGATACACTGATGCATCAGAGAAATAAGAAAATGGAATATTTTTCTGGCTACACTACAATACATTTCACCAAGAGCAGGAAACTAATTTAGGGCAAAGTTTTTTTGTTTTGTTTTTTAAACACAAGAGCTTCTACATGTACATGGGAACTGCTGTTCAGAACACAAGACTTCACACTGTATATCTTATCTTTCAGGTGTTAGGGCAGAGTTCTTTGAGAGATACAAGTTGGTTTTTTGTTCAAGTGTTCCCATTTCTTAAGCTGCAAACGATATTAGAAGAACTTCTGTTGTTGAAAGGCCTCAGTTTACATTAACTTTGAAAAAAGGAAATCTGACTATTCATCCTCTTCCTCACTAGTAACCTTTCATCTTGCTAATCTTGTAATTTCAGTTTTGTTAGTCTAGATGCTGTGATGGAAAGGGAAGGTAATTCTAACTAATAAACAAGCTAAGGCTCTTTAAGTGTTTTGAAATCCTTCTGTACACCAGAAACACAAAAAGGAGGAAGAATGGAGGTTTCCCTTGTATTACATTTTTTGCACTTCAAAAGCAGCATAGCAACAGAAAATGCCTGGCTCTCTTATAAATAGTTTAGAGTTTTCCTAAAGAGAGATATGCTAATTATTTAAGTCAACAAAAATATCCGGACTGCACATAAGGGCTGATTTAACATTTTAAACACTCGCAGGCCTTCAAGACACACCCCCCTCCTGACTGCTGATCTTAGACACTATAGCAACAAGTGAACATTTGTTCTGAAGGAATGTGGAGTATGCAACTGGGGGAGGGGTAGTACTATCAGCCACGAACTTATCTCCTGGTCCACTAAGTTATTATTTAACTTCAATCTTCCCTGAAACTGGAGAAAGAGCATTTTCTATCCAACATTAGCAACCTGCATTTAACAGGCAGATTACACTTTGACCATGAAGAACATAGATCAGTTTGAACTCAGCTTCCAGAGGAGGTTGGTTTTTTCCTCTTGTTCAGAGTAGTGGAAACAGCAGAATTGTTCCATGACTACAGATGAATTAAGCAGTGCTCTACCACTGAAAACCTGCAAAGCAAAACAAAACAAAACACCCAGCTCCTCTGGCTCTGGTAACAGTGTCTGAAAGTCCAAGGCTCCCCAACAAAAGCCTGCAAGATGGCAGACTCCTAGAAAACAAGAGGCTTGGGCAAAACAGATTGTGGAATCATCTGGAGTGAAATGCAAAGAATGGTATAAAGTCCTCTCTGCCAGCTGAAGTGCAATATTCCTGGGCAAAAGCATGGTTCAGTTACACCTGTCTCCCATAAACTTTGACTGTAAATCACTTTTTGGTGGATTGTTGCTTCTTTGCCTTCATTCAGGTTTCACTACTTCTTTGATGGAAACAGTTCTCTGGTGTACATCAAACTTATGCTTTCTTTGAAGAACTCCTCAAGTTTGAGGAATCGGGCACTGGACAGAAAGAGAAGTCACAGCCAGTGCGTTCTGTTCACGAGAGGGAGCACGAAGAAAGGATGTTGTAAAAGAGAGGCATGGGAAAATGACCAGAAGGTCTCTGGCTTGCTGTGGTCCTAAAGCTCTACTATGAGAAGCAGTTCATATGCATGCCTCATTTTTCCTATGAGTTTTGCCATAAAAAAAAAACAAACACAAGAAGCTGTTAAAAAAAAATCATATTAGCTGTATGTTCTTAGCAATAATTTTACTTGTTAAAAAATTTAAGCAGGTATTTACTTTGTTCTTATCCTTGTTTAAAATCCTTTGCCTCTTTTAGCTTGAAAAACTATTTCAGATTTGTGGAAGAACAGTTTCAATTTCAGATTGTCAGAACTAATATTTGGCAGTGACTACAGCTTGGAGACATGTGAAAGGGTGTACTAAGGAATTTCCGGGTCAGAAAGACTGGAAGCACGTATGACTTTGAGTATAGGAAATAGTTTTTAGGAAGCCAAGTTTAAAAGATGACTGGCAAATTCATATATTCCAAAAGCTCAGAGCTAAGGTGACCAATTAATTTGCCTCCTACAAAGTGAATTTTCTGCTTCCTGTTCTCACCACCACCACCCCAACCTTTCACATACCCCTGTCAGACTTGGCATTTGATAAAGGAGACAAAAGAATTGGTAGAGGGTTTAGCAGTGTACGCTGTGATGCCAGCATGGAGTGCCACACCAACTCAGCCTACAGCCTCACAGCCTTGTTCCATTTTAACCTCTGGCCACTCCTTTGCCAGCCACTTTCTCCCCCTTTGCTGGTATTCAGTAAAACCTTACAGTCAGCTCATGGAACTGATCTGGCTGAAAACTAGTTCTTTTCTCCTAGACTAGTTTTCAGGCAGATCTGCTCCCAAAACTGGCTTGCTACACGGTCACTGGAGAACTGCCAGAGCCAGGAAGAAGCAGTGAGATCACAGTAGCTCACACTTAAGTTTCTTCCCTAAGCTACTGTGGAAATAGACTATTAGCATGTTTAAAACAGAGCCCTAAGCATAACAAGCTTTATAAAAGGAAAACAAGTTTTAGGTACATCCTGTTGATTTTAAACAGTTACAACCGTACCAACAATTCAGCTGTTGGCAGGGAAGAAAGAAAAGGGAATTTCTGCCGGAGCACCTTTAGAAGTTACTCCTTCCTGCTGCCTTACACATGCCCAGCCTGATTTAGTCCTGGTTTCTCTGCTACTGTGGCTCACAAGGACACTTTTACTAACTCTACCAACATCCAAAGCAGCAAATACAAAGTGCCAAAATTCACCTTTTGACGCCTAATTTAGTTCAGCAAGAGGATGAACAATTTTATTACAGACCAACACATTTAAAACATGCAGTTAGTTCTTTATGGACCAAGTTTGAATAGAGCTACAAAGTACAAAAAAAGGCCTTATTTTAACAATAAATCACAGATTATTCTTCAGATAATGCAAGTATGTTATACTTTGACAGATTCTGGGAGTGACAAACATTATCAATGCACTTCAGACTATTTGTGAACATCCTCATATTTTTAATTCTGTAATATGATTTGCTAGCTACTAGACAGTTTGTTTCCCCCCCCCCCTTTTTTGTGCTAGATGGAGTAAAAGAAACAATGTGCTACACTTTACATGCATTCCTCTTTTTCCAACGATTCTCAAAGGTCACTTAATTTGCAAGCAGATTGTTTACACATTTGATAATCACTAGGTTTTCACAGTCCCCAAAAGTTACCTGCTCTGACATCACTTTCCATTCTCTCATAAAGGCTTTTTATTTAGCACACAAAATACTACTGAACAGAAGACCAGCACCATCTTCCACGAAAACTTTGAAGAAATCAGTCCAACTTTCCCCAAAACAAAACATGAAAAAAACCCCAAACATTCCTTCCAGAAACTGTTGCAAAGAAAGGTAAACACTTCATCAGATCCTTGTTTAGAGCAGTTTGCCCACCTACCAAGTATTCATAGTATAAGGTGTCATTAGACAGGTAAATACATCTAGTTTAAGGTGTATCAAAGACAGGACCTTTCTTGGGAAACATCAAAATGGGAATAAAGAACAAACAGCAAAATTACACCTAGTATTATAAATTATCATAACTTCAATCTGTAACCTTCACTGCAATAGCTAATGAACTTCAGATTTCCCTAGCAAAACAGGACAAACTGACTTTCAAGAGCACTGCCTCAGAAAAAGGACATTAATATTTTAGACTATAAGAAAATAAAGAAATATAAATCAAATGCTAAGAATACTACAGTGCCTTAATCTTACGAAAAATACAGACGGTATACATTATCAGCCTGGAAGGGCTGAAGAGAAGTCCTTCATCTTTGAGCCTCAGGCACTGTATTCAGTAGACAGCTTCTGGCTTTTAGTGCAGCATGTGATTAACACCAATCTCTGCGATGCTGAACGAAGGTTTTGAAGTCACTAGAGATTACAAGTTCCTTATTTTGAGGAAACTATTTAACTTGACACACCTTTAAAATTGTCCCACTGGGCTGAATATCTCATCCTTCAAAAATAAAGACCTGATAGGTTTCAAGTTAGGTAGCATTCCTGATTCTTTTGAAAGTATTGGTGCTACTAGAGAGAAGATGCAGATGTTCCTGACTGGACCATCCTGCTTCACCAGTATTTTCACCTCTGCTTCAGTTAAAAGAAAACCCCTAAAACAACAAAACCCAAAACCTATCAAACACTAAGAAATCAGACAAAAATCTGTGATGAAAGTTAAGAGCTCTATCCTGCTACTTTGTTATCTCAGGTACCTGGAACAAAGAGCATCTTAACATTTTATAATGAACTACAATTTACATTAGTTGAAGACAGGATGAGCTCGAGGAAAAAGGTTTCTGCTCATGAAAAGGATGCAGAATTACCCACATGAAGCACAGTATCACACTTTGAAGATTACTTCAAAGTTTGTGATAAAGTAAGCAATAATCCCCAAATTTATTCTAAAATTCAGTCAAGAAGACTATATATTAAAGTATAATTACTCCTGCACTTTTAAACCGCATGCAAATTTTACCCTGAGAGCTATTCATAAAGAAAAACAGAATTTCCCACAGTGCCAAGGGCAGACCTTACAGTATACATTATATTCCTTTAAAAAAAAAAAAGAAAAAAAGACATCACAAAACTAGTAGCTAACTATTTTTAGAGTAGGGAAACAGGAATGCTTCCCCCCTCTCTAATGCAATACAAGTAAAAGCTACTATGTACTACTTTAAAGTTAAATACTTAGTCCAAATTCCTAATCAGAAGATATTTTACTGTGTCCTAAATATTCTTTTGTGTGGTCCTTTTAAACCTGAGTAAATGAATCCCATTTGAGCCAAGACCACACAGTGCCATCATTTGCTTAAAGCAACAATAAAATTCACTGTGTGGAGTAAAAGCACAAACTAATCACCAATCTCATACATAAATACCTACTAAATAGATTCTCAACTTAGCATATCAATGCAGTAATACTACTTTTGGACTGACAGATTCTCTGCTATAGGTTTGTAAAAGGGAGGTCCTGCATGTTTTGCCCCAGAAAGTGGCTCATGTGCTTTCTATTTAACTTACATGAGGCGTAAGCATCCTTATCTTTTGGAAAGATCAGACAGCATATAGCAGCTACTCGACATCTCCTACCCTCCAAAACAACATATTATGCATGTAGAAGCCACACAGCCTCAAAATTCAAGCACATTTCCTTGCAGATGCATTAAACCTATGTTTTAGAACAAGAACTAACCTCCTCAAATCACAGGATTTACCTTAAGTATATCTCACACACTTCAAATTCTTAAGTATTTTCAATACTGTGGTCATGTTGTTAAGCCCTCAGCAGATCTCTGTGGGCATCAAACAACTTCTCAGTTCCTAAAACATTCTTTACCAAGGAAATTTACTTCTCATTTTGAGTTCTACTATCTCTGAAGAGCACAGATGGCTCCAGCCTTTAGCCTGTACTTCACTGTATGTCGTACCTTTCCAAAGAGGAGGGAAAGCTGAAAGCAGCAATTAGGTTTTCACACTCTCAACAGATAGCTGAAACATTACTATTGGAACTCAAAACACAAAGAGAAAACTCAGCAGCTTTCAAGTCATTATGTCTTAACAGTTCGTACTTTGGATGTACATTAAAACTGAAAGAACTAAACCTGGGGCACATCAAGAAAACAGAATGCCTTCAATAAAACTGAACAGCCAAATTAATGGTGTCAAGAGTTAAACAAATTACAGGTATTGATTCAACACATGCTCTCATGTCTGGCCTTCCAGGCAGAGATTGCCAGGGAGCTGGTTACACTGTCTTCTTAGCAGAAAGGAAAAATTGACTTATTTTGAGTCTCCTCAATATATTTCAATTATCTCTGACTTCATGAATACTACAAATGAAGACAACCTTTCAGTTCAAACACAGACACAATGAGAACATTACTATCCTTACTAATACCAGCCATATGGCACAATCTTGCTGATCTGGAAACTCAGCTTTAGACAGGACCAAGCGACTGATGCACTAACTGCATCAGTTGCATTTACAACCACTACAGTTTCAGCCTGTCATCAAGTAGAACTAAACAGAAAATTTCCTGTGAAACAGAACTGGATTCATTGACCTAGGTTCAAAAAACACCCAGAGCTGCTCTTTAATAACGACAGTGGTAAAGTACCTTGATCCTATGCCTCAAGCTAACAAAACGTTAGCTCCAGTGAGGTAAAAAAAGACAGCAAGAACTGAAGTGTATGAACACATGGTATTTCACTCAACACAAGAGGCAACTGCAGCTCCCTCATGTCCGAACAGGTGACACTTTTAAACTCTACAGTTATATTCAGAGAGTGTTTTGTTTGTGGGTTTGGGGTGGGTGTTTTGTTTGGTTGGTTGTTGGTTTGGGGTTTTTTAGCGGGGTTTATGTGAAGTATCATTAAGAAACATATTTCCTACTTGGTGCCAGGAAGGAGATTGCAAGTTTTTTAGATTTCAGTTTATACAACAGACATGGTTGGACAAGAGCCTGAAAATAACCAGTCATAATGCTGGGTTTACCTTTGTTGAAAGGTATCCAAAATTTATTCAGCATCATGATGAGACTACTCTAAGAAATTAAATCATACTAGCATAAGGAATGCGAAGAGAAAAAGCCTTGAAATCTACAGCACATTTCATTTATGTAATACTCCTCCTAAAAAAGATCTCAACTTGACTTGCATTAGTGCAGTAAAAAAAGTCTGTAATCACAAGGCAGTTTAGACACAGATACATGTTATAATCCAAAATACCTTAGATTTTCATTGAAGATTCACCTGATGTAGTGATGCAAAGTTAACCATGGGTGAGTAACTGCTAGGCTCTCCCATGGCAGCTCAGGTACCACAAGCAGGGCAACCAAGATCAGTCAGTATGAAATTCACGGCGTGCACCCACTGCAATCAGGCTGCAGAGCAATGCAGACCCCAGCAGGGGAACAGCCAGCCCTGGCCAACAGGGAGCCACGTGGTCAAGAGTCAACCTACTGTGTCTCAGGAGTTTAGACAAACCTGTCAGAGAGGCAACACTACGACAGTTGATGTAGAAGCTGAAGGAATAATGGCTAGAGACCTACAGCACACTCTAGGAGTGCTTACCAGGCAAATACAAACTCTCACTGATGCAAGCCTCTTGCACCACTTACATTTGCCATTTCTGAACTGCCTGAAGATGTACGCAGCATATGCACATCAAAACACTCCTCCCCTGCCTCCCCCATACCTGGCAGCAAAATTTATTTTTGGTTATTATTTCATAAACTTTAGAGTTTTACTATCCAACATCATCTACATTCAGTCAATAGATTAATGCTGTCCAAAAAGGAAGAAATTAATTTCCTATTCCTGCAATTGATTCCAACTTGGAGTAATTAACGTAACTTATTTCAGGACGGTGTTAAGTTGCAACTAGTATGAACCAGAATTTTATGTGTAAGAAGTCTGTTCAATCACCTTAGTAAGTCTTCGCTAATTTTCAGACAGACAACTGTAAACATTTCCAAAGATAAATAAGACAGAAATGCAAACCAAACTATGCAGTTTCCAGGAGGTTGTCTCCAGCCAGCAATAAGCAAGCCCAGCATTACAGAACTCACATATTATGGGTACAAAGATCAAAAAAGAACACTCCCAACTGTGGAAAAGAAACATCTCCCCTTTCAAATTAACAATCCTTTAAATGGACAACACTGTTTCACAAATTAATTCTATAATGTAGTATAAAATAAGATGACAACTCCTGTCTTCCATGCTAGTTTTCTGAATCTTCTGAGTTCAAAATTTTAAACTGAGTATCAATTAGCTGCTGCTGCATGGCAATTGGCACACTTCAGTATTTTGACTGTCCTTTCCTACAGGATGCCCATTTCAGTGTAGGTAGGCACCAGACACCTAACCTCACAAATAACTGTTCATCCTGTGTGGTCAGGAAAAACTTTGTGGACATGAAGTGTCAAGTTATTGCCCTGTTAGGAATTGTTTACACCTTTTGCCAGAGGTGTTTCAGCTGTGTGCACACTCACTTGAACACAGAGGTGACTGCAAATGCTCAGCACTCAGGACATCTTATACAAAACTGCTCTGGATGTAACCTCAGCTATTAACCTAAC
>NW_008689150.1:0-2987 GCF_000695815.1 Acanthisitta chloris | reverse complement strand
CTGCTGATGACTGAGAATGGACCAATACCACTTCCCTCAAGGCACAGGAACACACAAAAATGCACAGCTCCCACAAGCGAGAAAATTTGCAGTTTCCACCTGCTGGCAGAAGACGGTAAATACTTCCCTTGTAGAAGGTGGTGCAGAGTTACATTCTACCTTAAAATTCAAACTATTAGTAAGACTTTCAAAAAGCAAACCAAACCAGCTTAGAAAACTGAAACAGCACCAAAACAGTAGAAGAATTCTTTGCAATTACAAAAACATTCAGGTGGTTAACGACTAATCATTTGATGGTCTCACTAACTTTCAGCACTGGTCTAGACAACCTGTCAAGGGCCTATTTTCCCTTGTTATGATTATGAAACAGACTGCACTGCTATGATGAGGAAATACAGAACCCAAAGTAAAAACCACCATTTCCGTAATCACCATGCTGGGGGTGGGGAGAGGAGAGGAAGGGAAGATAGTGGGTGAAGGTATAAGGCATGGGGAGCAACCATGATAAAGATTAGTTAAAAACATTTCAGTGGAGCTGTAAGAATTTCAGAAACGCTAAGAATTATGAATAAAGACCACACCTTCTGAAAGAATGGCCTCCTTCAAATAGAGTAGCACATCTGCAAATTTTCTGACATCGTTCACCAGTTGCATGATATATTCTGGATCCACAACAGGATTATCGTAGCAGTCAGAGTTGGAGCTAATGCTGCTCAGAGAGCTGCTCTTGGTGCTGCGCCCCATTCCCCAATTTGCTGAATTCGAGATGGTGAAGAAGTTGGAGGTAGACAGTCGGGCTAATCCCAAACCACGCTTGTTGCTTCCGCCGTTCTGTCGCAACATCCCAGCAGTCCTGTGCTTGTAGAGCTCTCACGGTTAACACTCACTGTCACTTCAGGTCCATTTGACAAGCCAAAGGTGAAACCCTTAACAAGTGGAGAGGGGGAAGGACACGGAGAAGAAAAAAACGCTGATTAGTATAGAACTATATACAAAGCGATATTTTGTACTGACAAAACCAAAGTGTCTTTCAAGGTGATACTGCTTCATCTTACAATGCTGAACTGAGTATTATAAAGTTTTTGACTGTTTGAAGTTATTTAAATTTGTACAGCAGACAGATTATCGCATTAAAAAAAAAATCAATGGCACGCAGAAATGACTTCAACAGCTAATGAGGATGCACGCTTACTTCATCAGAAAATTTTCTGCCATGAATATTTATTCTGGAAACCTCAAAAAACATATTCCTTACATTTACCAACACCTGTTCTTTACCATGAAATGTTACAACAGCTGAATACAATTGCAAAAACACTTGATGTCATTACAGACCATGAGCAACATCCCCTCTTGCACGAGCCACCAAACTGTATTCAGCATCCTGTCTCTTAAGATAACAGACAGCCTTGATCTGATAGGATGAATTTCTTTTTGTGTAGATTGTGCCAAGCAAGAAACCATGGCCTACTGCAGTTTGTCTCAAAGAGGAAAACATCCTGAAATATGTTATGTGGGCTTTTCAACCTGCTATCGTTTACTATGAAAGGCAATCAAGGCAAAGACAGAGAAAAGTGGAGACTGAAAAATATATCAGTATCAAAGTTTATCCACAAATCTCAGTGCAGTTGTCTTGAAAGAGGTTGCCCTGCTTTAGTACATCCCAGAAGTTTCACCACAAAAATGCACAAATTTAGGAGAGTATAACTAAGCTACCTGCACTCATTTAGGAAAAAACCCAGAAACCTATTGCAAATTTCCCCATGTGGGGTTAAGCAATTCATTTCAAAGCAGCAAACTGCAGGTGGCAGAGTCAGGTACACTTCCAGCAGCTCCCACAACGCCTGCTGCTCTCTCCACACCGGGAGAAATTCTGTGTTTACGCTACAATGTAAACACCACAGGGAAAAACAAAAAACAAATTGGGACACGACAGCTAAAAAGTTAACGTGGGTTGCAGACACATCTGCAGCAAATTCTCAAACTGAATTATTTTATTTAAAAATAAAAGTCATTATGATCTAAAAAATGCAGGTTGAAACAGGTTCTCCTGCATATGTTTGCATTTGGTTAGAACATCTAAAGCAGTAGCACCTTTTAACCCTCCCACTATGTATTTCAACAGGCACTACTCTAATGCACTTCAATTATGTTTCCATTATTTCTGCTGTGTTTCTCTTTGCCATTTAAGAATATCAGAGGAAACGTGCTCAAAGCAGTTGTTTTTGCAATTAATCTGGCAGACCTTCCAGGGAGCATGCGCTGGGGGTGGGGAAGAAAACTTCAGAATTTAACACGAATTAACTGCTCTAATTTCTGTTTACTGTTTAAAGTCAGTACCTGTAAGAGTACACACGACACAGCACAAATAATGCAGACAATTAAGCAATTCCAAACACCTCAAGCAGATTGAAGTGAGGTTTACATTAAACACAATGTTTAAGCAAGTTTCTTCTGTTCCCACATATAATTCTCACGGCTACAAAGCTGCTTTGCAATTCCACCTCGCAATTAAGGCAAAACAAGCCACATAACCTTCTCTCCTTTTAACAAGTGTGATATCTATTTATATCGAGACAGAGATTTTCATATTATTTAAAACACTTGCCTCTTTTAAGTCTGGCCAACTTCAGAGTCAACTTTAAGTAGCATGATGTGTTAGACCTGTTCCAGTGGCAAGTCCACCCTTTTAAAGCTGTGTTATTTTAGAGATGTGGCTTTTTTTTGTACAAGCAGTACAACAATGCCACCACTCTGAAAATTATAAAAGTGATGACAAAGTGTTTCTGAACGGGGAAAACCTTGGGAGAACCAAAACCGAGCAGCTCAGTGCAACAGGCACCCTTCCCTCGTACATATCAGCCCTTACGTCTGCGTTACAAGGCACATGGGGAAAAGTTTCCCTCCCAGAACACATGCCTTTCATTACTGAGAAGTGTTTCATATTTCTTCAGGAGACTCTGGCTTTAAAAACAAAAAGGGTCCAC
>NW_008689149.1:1340-1912 GCF_000695815.1 Acanthisitta chloris | reverse complement strand
AATCACAGAGAAAAACGACCTGGATCAGTTCTACCCAGAAGACAAGAGGGGCAGGAAGTACAGTTCTTGAACCAGGAGCACCAGGACTTGAGCTGAAATTGTTTATCTCAAACCTCAGCTCACTTTTCTCACGTGGAACATAACCTGGCACACACTGTGCTCCTCGCGGGGCACAGAGAGAGACACCTGCACCTTCCACACAGCTTTTTCTACGCTTTTATAACCGCAGCCAGGTGAAAGTCCACGCACGACCCAGGGCAAGGACTCACCATGGCGTTTCTCTTCTTCTCCTGCCTCCTCAATCTCCTGCTCTCCCTCCGCTTGTCCTTCCTCAGCGCCTCCTCCTGCAGCCCCAGGTGCGCCGCGAACCCATTCACATCCTCGTTCACATACTCCTTTTTCTTCCCGTTCTTCTTCCTCCCCTTCCCCTCCTCCTCCTTCCCCGTGGAGGGACCCCCCGACATCTGTTCCCACGGTGTCGCATCCAGCGCCCTCGCTCCGGGCGGGATGCTCCGACGAGCAAACCGGGTCATGGATGCGGCGCTGGGGGACCAGCGCGGGGGATGCGGGAG
>NW_008689149.1:1057-1304 GCF_000695815.1 Acanthisitta chloris | reverse complement strand
GAGCGACCGAACAAGAGCAGCGCGATGTGATGCCGTCAAGTCTGGGGCGGAGGAGATGGAGAGGAGGAGGCGGAGAAAGAGGAGGAGCTCCCGGGTGAGTGGGGGTGGGGGAGAGATGGAGCCGCACGGGAGCGAAGGGAACGGGGAGGTGCAGCCCCCTGTGACCACGGAAGGGGGAGATGGATAACCCAGGATAGAGAGGGGATACTGAGATGATAATGGGGGGAGAATCAGGAGGGGACAACGC
>NW_008689149.1:332-953 GCF_000695815.1 Acanthisitta chloris | reverse complement strand
CCGCGGAAGGGGGAGATGGATAAGCCAGGATAGAGAGGGGATACGGAGATGGAGCCTCCTAGGACCGAGGGGATACGGAGATGGAGCCTACCGGGAGCAAGGGGAAGGTGGATAACCCGGGATGGAGGGGGAGGCGGAGGAAGAGCCCGAGGGGACCGAGGGGAAGGGGAGGATGGAGCCCCCCGGGAGCGAAAGCAGGGGGAGATGGATAACCCGGGACGGAGGAGAAGGGGAGATGGAGTCCTAGGACCGAGGGAAAGGCGAGGGCGGATAACCCGGGATAGAGAGGGGAAGGAGATATGGAGCCTTCTGGGACCGAAAGGAGGGGAGATAGATAACCCGGAATAGAGGAGGAGGCGGAGATGGAGATAGAGATGGAGCTTCTCAGGACCGACGGGCGAGGGAGGTGGCTAACCCGGGATAGTGGGGGAGGCGGAGGAGGAGCCCTCCGGGACCGAGGCGAGGCAGAGATGGAGATGGAGCCCCCCAGGAAGGAGGAGAGGCAGAGATGATGCTCCTTGGGACCGAGGGGAAGGAGAGATGGAGCCCCCCGGGACCCAAAGGAAGGGGAGATGAGGTGGCAGGGGCTGCTGCCCCTGTGCGGGTGATTTCTGCTCGTGG
>NW_008689149.1:0-258 GCF_000695815.1 Acanthisitta chloris | reverse complement strand
TGGAGCTGAGTGGAGGCAAACTGGTCCCTTGAGGTCCATGAAGTGAATCTCCAGGACTTTATTGCTGGAGGATGTGACTTAAGAGTTTCAATAAATGTTTATAAACCCAGTACATTTTTTTTCTCAAGTGAGTCTTCCATTTCTTGTATTTTTAGTGTTTTACTAGACCTCCATGATGTTTTGTGGTGCTTTGGGGTTGATCTTATAAGGATATATATTGATATAAGGATATCTATTGATCTTATAAGGATATATATT
>NW_008689148.1:4111-13718 GCF_000695815.1 Acanthisitta chloris | reverse complement strand
ATCCCTGGATTTGTTAGCCCCATCCCTTCAAGTGTTTGTCCCATCCCTGGGAATTGTTAGCCCCATCTCTGGGAATGTTAGTCCCATCCCTGGGAATGTTAGTCCTATCCCTGGGAATTGTTAGCCCCATCCCTGGGAGTGTTCTAGGCCAGGTTGGATGAGGCTCTAAGCAACCTGGTCCAGTGGAAGTTGTCCCTGCCCACATCAAGGGGGTTGGAACTAGATGATATTTATGGTCCCTTCCAACCCAAACCATTCCATGATTCTATGAAGTGTTCTGTCTCTCACCCTGTGCCAACAGGACTGTAAATCCTAAGGCTGAGACATCTCTCTGGGGACACATGGGGAAGGTGCCACCAAGAATATTTTGGGGTAAAGATCTGTAGCAAAGATTCATTCTGAGCATTTTCCTTCACCTCCTTCAGGTCAGGCATCCTCAGACAGCTGAAGAAAGCTGTGTCTGTGTCTCTGGGACTGAGTTGGTGTTGTCATGTCTGACACTAATGGAGAGGACTTGTTTCTCCATGAGAAGTTTTCTGATAGCACAGTGATTTCCTCTTTGCTGGTACTTCCCATTCCCCTGTGGTTAAGTGAGGACTTGGGAGGTTAAAGTCTGTCAGGCCTGGATCAAGGTCAAAAAACCTACATTTGATTCTAAAGATTTTAATTAACTTTGTACCACACAGAACCTGGGCATGCTTGAAAAGAAATATAGATAAATTTTACATTTAAATATTTGAATAGTGCCTATATATTATGGTGGCTGTAAAAAAAAGAAAAAAAAAAAGAAAAAAGAAGAAAAAAAAAGCTCTGTTCAGGCAGGCTGCAGGAAAAGAGGAGATTTGCATAGCAGAATAATTGGTTTTGCAAATAAATCTGGTTCTTGAAATTTGTAGATTAGCAATAATATGTCTCCAGATGAGAAGGAAAGGTCATGGATGAATAAAGCAACAATTAAACTTTCAGGAGATTATTAAACTAAACACAAACCTGGCTAAATGCGTCTGAGAGAATGTCAATAAAGGACAGGAGTGGCCTGTCAGGACTTGTGAGCCTCCAGGATATTAATGTTACTTGGAGATCTTTTCTTCCAGTGCAGCTGCTCTTCTTGAAGTAACAGCCTTTACAGATTCCTCCCTAATCTGGACAATCCATTAAATAACCCAGTTAATTTAAGCCATTTAAATCCAATAAGGCTGGTGTGTAATGCTATAAAACTCTAAACAAAATCCTTGGAGAATTACCACGTTAACTGTTGCACTGCAAGTTTCATCCTTGCCTAGTGCTGGAGCCTCCCAGGGAGACAAAGAGGTCTCAGCAGAGAAGGAATTCTGAGGTTGGACAATGATGGGATTTGTTCTGAATCTGAGAGGCTAAAAAGGAGTGTTTTCCAAATGGGCCATGAAATAGAGCTTTTACGATAAGGAGAATGAAGGTTAGGAGCCAAATGGGCCATGAAATAGAGCTTTTATGATAAGGAGAATGAAGGTTAGGGGAAATTCTCATTTCAAAGTGGTCAGAGCAACTCTACTTTTGTTTAGGGCTTTCAGAGAGATCCTAAAACCAAATGTTCCTGAAATGAAAAACTTGTCATCAGAGAATTTTAGGGGTTGGGATGGAGACTAGAGATGATCCAGCCCTAATTCCCTGTCTTGGGCAGGAACATCTCCCACCAGAGCAGGTTGCTCAAGGTTTTATCCAACCTGGAATGAATATTGCCGGGGTTGGACCAGCCACAGCCTCCCTGGGCAACCTGGGACAGTGTCTCCCCACCCTCACAGGGAAAAAACTTCCTAATATCTAACCTAAATTTCCCCTCCTTTAATTTGAACCCATTCCTTTCATGGAATGAATGAACCCAAATCCTTTCACAGGACTTTTTACAGAAGTGCATTTGAAAAAGAAAATAAAAGAAAATGAAACAATTTTAAAGTCCTGGGGATTTTTTTTGAGGAAAATATTCTATTCTCTTTTCTCCTGCACCTCTGATAAGAGAAAGCACAGGAGGTAGTGGCTGACCATGACTAGAGCTTGTGATTCACCTCTGAGCCTCTTTCCACAGTTGGATCTTGTGGTGGTGAGGAGGAAAGACCATGCCCATCTTCTCTTGCCTCGGAAATTTACTGGTCCCAGTGTTCCTGATGCCCAGTAAGGCTCCTCTGTGTGACCAGGAGGAACCACATGTGCTTTCCACCCCAGTGCAGAGGAAGGAAAATCTTTCAATGCTTCTTTCTTTCCTCTCCTTCCTAAATCTCAGGAGGGCAACAGGAGTTAAAACATAAGGTAGAAAAATAAGAGTCTGGGAGGATTTCAGTGGAGCAAGGCCCAGCCCTAAGCCAGGTTTCCCCAGCCTGGTGGCCCTGGGGTCAGTGAAACTGCCTTTTCCAGGCATGTTTTGCCTCTAAATGTCAGGTCTGAATGACCCCAAAGTGTGAAATGACTGCTTGTTGCCTGGTTTCCAAGCAGCTCATCACACTCCCTTCTCTCACAAAGACACAGAACACTATATCTCCTCATAAAAACAGCACACACAGGGAACTCTTCACCCAGAACCAGAGCCCAGACATGAAACAACCCTGTCAAAACAAGACACACCACCCCATAGCTCATTTTCCCTCTGGGGATCAACAGAGGAGTTGCCTATGACAGACATGAGTCATATCACTTGGTGCAGGTCTAGGAGATGCTCAACTATTTCCTTGAGCAGGGCAGGGAAGGAATCAGCTGGAGCAATAACTCTCTGTGATGCAGCACTCCTCTTTGGGAGCTCTCAGGGCATTTTACAGAGGAAGGCAGTGTCAGGATCTTTGTTTTAAGAGGGACACTAAGAGGATGCATAAATTCTCTGAGGCCACACAGCCTCCAGTGTCAGAGCAAGGGTGAGAGCTCAGGCCACCCATCCTTACACTGTGCCTAGAGCCACATTGCCCCAGCCACACTTTTGACATTGGCCTTATTGCCTGAGCAAAGGATTGCAAATCCTCAGGCTCAGCCTGCAAAATCCAGGATATCTCTTCTTTAATTATGCTCTCTGCAAATCAGCAGGGAATACCTCCCCCTGCTCCTCAGGACAGGAACGTGGCCACGTCCAGGCTTGTTCAGGGCATTTCATCCCTTGAAATGATTCATTTGTATGTAAAATCATATTAGCCTTTATTGGCTGTCTCCACAGACCCTCCCAGCACAGACAGAGCTAAACCTTGAAGTGCCATTAATCTTTGGTGCCTGCTCTTTTGTGTGGCACTATGTGGCTGGTGACCTTCAGCAAAAGGATTTTTTTGTTGTATTCTTTCCCCAGGAGCCCTGGAAGCACCTGCAGCAGCTGGTGCTAATCTTCCTGGAGTGGGAAGGAAAAAAAAAGGAGGGTCAAAGCATCTTCATGTGTGTATTGACAGCTGAACACCAAACTGCTGGGCCCTGTGCAGGAGATAATTGCTGAGAAAAGGCCAAATCTTGCCACAGAGGGGAGGGTCAGGCAAATACCTGCTGAGGTTGTTGTCTGAGCTGATGATGAGCAAGTTGAGGCAGCCTGTGATGGTTGTGTTTTACTGGGCCTGGCACAGGGGGGACACCTCTGCTCACAGGTCAGGGGCACCAAAGAGGGTGAAAAGATGGTGAGAAGATGAAGCTGAAAGCAGCTGGAAACTCAGTCCTAATTCTACTGGTCCTAATTCACCTAAGGTTCATATTTTAGTGCAAGTCAAGCCAAATTCAGATGTGTCAATAAATGGGCACATTCTTGTTGGGGGACACTGGATCTTTGAAAGAGGCACATGTCATGGTTGTCCCAAGGTTAAAGATGTTTTTGTGAGACCAGTGGGGCCAGAAGCACCTGAGGTGATGAGCAGTTTATCCTGGCAGCTCTGGAGACAGGAGGAAGAACTTGGGAGGGAAATCCAGTGCAGAACTTGAAGCCTCTGTGGCTCAGGGAAAGGCTGTTGCGAGGCTCTCCAGGGCTCATCCCTTCTGGGGTGGCATCTCTAGTGTGTAGTAAGAGTTGAGCTGACATTTCAGAGATTTTCTTCATTCCAGTGTCTGCCAACCCTGATCAAATATGTATTTCTGCCATTTCTCTTGGGTTTTAGCCTATTTGAGACCTCTGCCTCTGTCAGATTAGACTTGAATTGGGCAGTGAGTTAGAATTACAGGGGGATAAGGGAAAAGGGAAAGGATATAAATACACACACATGAGTGTGCACACACACTGATCACTTAAACCTGGTTTGATAGGAAACCAGGCTGAAATTCAACCTAGTTGGCAATTCATTGGCTGTATTGAGAACAGGTGATGAGTTGGAAACTTGCTGCTTTAGGAAGAAGGAAAGTTGTGCTGTTGCTGCTCATGTCAGACCACATCACATCCTTGTGCTGGCATGAGAGCAACACAGGACACTCTTGGCCTGTGCTGTCTGCAAACATGTCCTGCTGCTGATTCCTGCCCTGATCGATCATGTCTGGGTGGGCCTGACTCAGGTTTCCTGCGTCACATGGAACCTTTGCAGATGCCAGAGCTGTGGCACTGTTTACAGAGAGGAGCATGCTGTCTGCCTAGATTAATTCAAGCCCTTGCAGCTTTCTCTTGTGCTCAGGCAGGACTGATCTTCAGAGTGGGGTACCTCAGCTCAGGAGGGACATTGAGGGGCTGCAGCAGGTCCAGAGTAGAGCAACGAGGCTGGGGAAGGGACTGGAGCACAAGTGCCATGAGGAGAGGCTGAGGGAGCTGGGGGTGTTCAGCCTGGAGAAGAGGAGGCTCAGGGGAGACCTTAGCACCCTCTGCAACTCCCTGACAGGAGGTTGGAGTCAGGTGGGGGTTGGTCTCTTCTCCCAGGCAACAGCAGCAGGACAAGAGGGCACAGACTCAAGCTCTGCCAGGGGAGGGTTAGGTTGGAGATTAGGAAGAGATTTTTTACAGAGTGAGTGCTCAGGCCTTGGAATGTGCTGCCCAGGGAGGTGGTGGATTCACCATCCCTGTAGCTTTTCAAGGTGAGACTGGATGTGGCACTTGGTACCATGGTCTAGCAACCACGGTAGGGTTGGACCCAACCTTGGAGGTCTCTTCCAACCAGGTTGATTCTAGGATTCTCTCAGAAGCAGAAATAGATACTGGAGTCTCTCATCATGTGCAGCCAAGGAAAGCACAAACCATGTTCAGGAATCAGCAATGCTGTACCAAGCTCACACTGCCATGGCCAAGAAGAGTTGCTGCCCTCTGGATTAAAGACACTGCTGGAGACACTGTGGTCTTCAGGCAGAGAAGAGAAGTTGCAGGGGAATAGAATCATAGAATCATCAAGGTTGGAGGAGACCTCAGAGATCATGGAGCCCACCCATTACCCAGCCACTGCTGGAACCCCTAAACCAGATCCTCCAGCACCAGATCCAGACAGCTCTTAAACACCTCCAGAGATGGTGACACCACCACCTCCCTGGGCAAACCTGTTCCAACTTGTGAAGAAGAGAAGTTGCAGGGGAATAGAATCATAGAATCATCAAGGTTGGAGGAGACCTCAGAGATCATGGAGCCCACCCATTACCCAGCCACTGCTGGAACCCCTAAACCAGATCCTCCAGCACCAGATCCAGACAGCTCTTAAACACCTCCAGAGATGGTGACACCACCACCTCCCTGGGCAAACCTGTTCCAACTTGTGACCACCTTAAAAAACATTTTTTCTCTCAGAAGCAGAAATAGATACTGGAGTCTCTCATCATGTGCAGCCAAGGAAAGCACAAACCATGTTCAGGAATCAGCAATGCTGTACCAAGCTCACACTGCCATGGCCAAGAAGAGTTGCTGCCCTCTGGATTAAAGACACTGCTGGAGACACTGTGGTCTTCAGGCAGAGAAGAGAAGTTGCAGGGGAATAGAATCATAGAATCATCAAGGTTGGAGGAGACCTCAGAGATCATTGAGTCCAACCATTAACCAGCCACTGCTGGAACCCCTAAACCAGATCCTCCAGCACCAGATCCAGACAGCTCTTAAACACCTCCAGAGATGGTGACACCACCACCTCCCTGGGCAAACCTGTTCCAACTTGTGACCACCTTAACAGTGAAAACATTTTTCCTGATACTCAATCTGACTCTCCCTTTTCTCAACTGTGCTGATCCTCCCTCTAGTCCTCTCCCTGCAGCCATGGCAGGAGAGACATCCCCCACCTCTCTCCAACCCTTTCAGGTAGTTGTAGAGAGCCATGAGGTCACCCTGTACAAGGGGAAAATGTTCCTCTAATAACTCACTTCCTGAGCTTTCACAGTGGATGCAGATGTAAAAATCTCCATCCTGCATGAGGAGCCCCTGGAGGAGCAATCCTGTGAATCCAAAATGGGCTTGCTTTCTCCTTTTCTTAAACTACAGCAGATCTGGAGCCCTTCAGCTCTACTATCACTTGCCACTGCCCATCAGGCTTCAGAAGTTGCAAAGGGCTTTGATTTCCCCCCCTCAGCCCTTGGGTAAGAGCTATCACACAGCAAACGAGGCAGAGTTGGTGACGCAGAAGGTGTCAGCACTTCTTGGTGAGCATGTTGAAGAAGCAGCCAGGTGTGAAGCAGCAGATTTGGTGCTGAAGGTGTTGCATTCCTAGTCCCTAAAGAACACCTGGAGTCATGGTCAAATGAGGTAACTGTCCTGCTCTGCTCTGCACTGGGGTGGCCTCACCTCAAGTCTTGGGGGCAGCGTGGGCACCACAATATCAGAAGGATGTAAAGCTGTTGGAGAGTGGCCAAAGGAGGGACATGGAGCTGAGGAAGGGTCTGAGAAGCAGCTGAGGGCACATGGCTTGTTCAGCTGGAGCAGACAAGACTGAGGGGAGATTCCTGCAGCTCCTCACAAAGGGAGGCAAAGGGCTCTGCTCTCTGGGACCAAGGACAGGACCTGAAGGAACAGCTGGAGCTGTGTCAGGGAAGGTTCAGGATGGATATTAGGACAAGGTTCTTCCCCCAGAGGTGTTTGGGCACTGAACAGCTCCCCAGGGCAGTGGTCACAGCCCCAAGGCTGACAGAGCTCCAGGAGTGTTTGCCCAATGCTCTCAGGGTGCATTGTTGGGGTGTCTGTGCAGGGAGAGGAGTTGGATTTGATCCATGTGGGTCCCTTCCAATGCAAGATATTCTCTGATTCTATGACCCAAACACAGCCCCAAAAATCAGAGGCTACTTTTAGAAATGTTCATGTGTGAATCATAGCCTGTTACTGTATGTTACTTTTGCATCATCTGGGAAAGCATAAGGACATTTTCATAACCATCATTAGGAATTTGCTTCAGGAAAAATATCCTGGGAGTCAGTGTGGCTTGTTAGATAGCCAGACCGTGAGACAGCTGGGCTGAGGGCAGCACAGAAATTGCTCTTCTGGCTAAGGACTGCAGCTGAGTGAGAAATCTCTAATTTATTTCACGGCTTTAACTGAGGGAAACTGGAGAGAGATGTGTTTGGGGGAGGCCACCTGAACCAAAGCTTCTTCCATTATCCCTTGCCCAAGTAGAACTGGCCTCAAAGAGTTGTGTTTGTTCCACACACCAAAGCAAAACTTTCTGTTGCTTTCTTGGATGCATTTACCCTGTTCTTGAACTGCAAACAAAATGCCCCTTTTTTTTTTTTTTTCAAAGAGAAGCATTGAGCAGATTTTATTCTGGCTGCTTCAAAAGAGGAATTTTCCCACAGTGCCATTTTGACCCAAATGCATGAGCAGCTCTTGCTGATCTGCCACCCAAACTGCATTTTGTTGTAGTAAGCAGGAAAAAAAATACCCACCCAGTCTCTAAGGGATAAAGATTTGACCAAGACTGAGGAATTGTTCCACAGCAACACAGTGTGGTGATACTGTCAATGATCCCCCTGTTGTTTCTTTGACTTATGGTTTTCTCTTTGGTTGTATTTTGTTGTCTTGTTTGTACCTGGGTGTGCAAGCAGTGCCAGACCAATGTCAGGACTTCCACCAAGAGGTTTTTAAGGAGCAATCTAACCATGTTCCCACCATCCCTCCCTCTGTGACATTCCCTGTGAAACTCTTGTAAATCATGAGAAGTCACCCACCCTCAATCTGAGGCTGGAGAGCACATTCTGCCATTGAGGAGATGCTTTGGGGCTGCTTTCAGTGAGTTGTGTTACTTCTAGGGCAAGATTTTCCTTGCCATAACTGGTGGAAATCCATTATTGCTCATCCCTGGGCTCCTCCTTACCTTTCTGCTTGTTTCTTTTGCAAACCCACAGCCAAACCCTCTGTTGTGACCCCGAGGGTTCTGCCTGGGTGGTGGTGACAGCAGGTCTGACAGCAGAAGGGTTGGAGCACACGTTGTTTCTGCTTGAGCTGGCAGAGTGGTAGTGAGAGCTGAGCCTTGGAAAAGCACCACAACCTACCAGGGAAGGAGGGATCAGGGCTCTGGATCACTGCTGTTGTTTCAGGTCTTCATTCTTCATTGCACACTAACAGGTAATGTATGGGCAAGCCCAGGAGCCCAGTGACTGTATCACCAAGGAGAGCTTGGAAGTCAAAGATCATCATCTAATTAGTCCATGCAACGCTTAGCAAGGTTATTTTTATCCCCAGCCCTTCAGAACATACATAATCATTCCACCTTAATTCTTTGCAAAGTTGGTCTCTATGGAAACCCTAATATAAACGACTGCTCCTTTCATTTCAGCATATCTGAGCTGTGTTTCAGCCTCCCTGTGCATGTGGCCATACATCCACATGTATACACACACACAGATCTCTATTCTTCCCTGCTGCTCTTCCTCTCCACCCTGCAGATAATTGGGGTTTATTCCTTCCAAGCTCTGCATGTTTAGATCTGCAAACCTCCAAGGAATCTTTGTTTCCAAACCAGAGGGAGGTGGGAGTGGGAGGGAAAGCAGAAATCTTCATGATGCTCGAGTTGCTGTTCTGCTCTCCCTTGTGGGATTTGGGCAGAAGATTGTGGGATGCTGCTTGTGGCTCCCTGAGCCACCTAAATGGAGTTTAAGGTGTGGAAAAGCCACTTTTTCAATAATCCTCTTCTATTCATGAGCACTTGTTACTGGTTTCTCCACGTTTCTCTTGTGAACACAAGAGGACCACGTTTGGTGGGGGGAAAAAAAAAAACAAAAACAAAAAAACAGGCTGCCAGCAGCTTTGGGAAGAGAAAAGGAGGAGGCTGAGGGGAAGAAACATCAAGCTTAACTATGTGCAACTCCCAGATCATCGAGCTGGAGTAGGATGCAGTGCCTGACTGATGATTAGCTGCATCTCAGTCACATCAGCACAGTCCCTGCTTCCCTTCTGCTGTTCTGCCCCTCTCCCAGTCCCACCACTGAGGTAGATGAGCATCTTTTGGATTCAACATACTTATCCTCCCAGCACTCAAAGCTGTCTCTTCCTTTCTCTGCAGTGGGAAACTGAAGCACAGGCAGGTTGTGGTTTTGATCCACTACAGGACAGAATGCTTGAAAATGAGCTTTAGCACAGGATTTTTAAGCAGTTCACTTGTAGCTAGTAATCCCCAGCAGGACTGAAGTGCCCCAGCTCTCCTGATTGTGCTGTGGGAGGATTTTCCTTGCTGTTCCAGGAAAAATCTCTGCTTTTTACCTGTGTGGTCTCTGGGTTTGGGACAGGCACGAAACACACAGG
>NW_008689148.1:0-4101 GCF_000695815.1 Acanthisitta chloris | reverse complement strand
TCAGCAGGCTGGGAAGGTGGCAGATGGGCTCTGGAAGCAGGGCCAGCTGCTGCCACCCTGCAGGCAGGCAGCTGTGGAACTGGGAACATCAGCAACATGCCAGGAGAGCAGCAGCCACCCTCTCCCCTCCTCTCTGTTAAATCTCTGCCTGCTGCTAGCAGGGAAGGAGGTTACTGGATACAGGCAGTGACTGCTGAGAACTGCTGGGTTTGGAAAGTCTGATTCCATGTGCCTTCTGCAGCACTCTGTACTTCCCTGCAAATGCTAATATCACAGAGGATAGTAAAGCTTCACCCTTCATCCACTCCCTTGACACTCATGTGAACATTAGATACCTGTGGATGCTGCTGGGGAGTGGGGCTGAGAGCTGGGATAAACCCACTGAGAACAAACCAGACCTGAAGCCCTTTGAGCAGTGGCAATGTTCTCCAAGGATGCCTGTCTTCTTTCTAAGAACTCCTCTTCTAAGCCCTCAGCTCATTCTCTGCTTCTCCTCTGTCCATTCAGCCCTCCAGGCCAGCTGAATGTCTGCAGGGCATCAAGGGACACACTGGTTGCCTCACCAATCTTGCTGCTGCAGTCTCCAATTTGAGAAAGTTTCAGAGCTGCTCCAGCAATTTTAGCTCTGCCCTCATTTCAGTGTCCCATTTGCTGTCAAGTCCAGAAGGACCTGACTGCCACCACCCCCAGAAGGATGACAGTGAGGAGTCTGGCCCACTCCTGCAGTCAGAGGAGGTTTGTTCACAGCCTCAGTATAAAAGGCAATTTCATTAGTTTTTGCAGCCCTGGCTGGGAAGCAGAGCTGGCACCAGAGATTGTTTTTATGAATAACACCCTGGCAAAATAGAACTGGTAGCAGCTTGGGTGGGATATATATTTAATCCATCCCCTCTCATCCTTGGATTGGCAAACTGGCAGGTTGCAGAGGAGCTGCCTGTCTCTTGCTGTGGGTGCTGTGAGTCACCCCAAGGTGCCTGGCACAGCACCAGGGCTGTGCTCCTGAGCTCTGCATGGCCAGCAAGGCACCAACTGGCACAAGGACAGGGCTCAGGGTCTTTAGAACACACTCAGTGTAGGCTGCAGCCACTTAGACTCATAGAATCATTAAGACTGGAAAAGATCTCCAAGATCATCAAGTCCAAGCTTGGACCTGATAGCATCATGCCCACTAAATCATATCACAGAGTGCTAAGTCTACTCTTTTTTTTTTTTTCAACATAAATGCCTTGCTGACCAGGGTGTGTGAGAAAACCTAGAAAATGAGAGATCTTAAAGAAACAGATAACACTTTCAAATCTCCTTCATTTGATGCACTGGGCTGAAATCTGTTGGGTTTTGTTGCAGAGACCCACAGAGCTCATAGCATTTTGTCAGTGTTTGGTCTTCTATACAGCTGAGGAGAAACTGGAATAACAATGCCAAAGCAAAGACACTCAACACAGCCTAAACTGTCAGTCTGTGAAGAAACTCTCAGGGGCAGCACCCAGAAATCCTCACTTCCAGCTCATTTTCTGTGTACTGTTACCACTCCTTGCTGCTGCACAGAAGCACAGCAGAGGTTAAACTTCACAGCTTGAGCATAGAGACCCTGTCTTGGCTTCTGCTGCTGCAGCAGGCTCAGTTTCTCAGCTAGAATGAACTTTTCCAAGCTGCCAGAGTGATTTAGGAGCTCACAGGTAAGTTCATAGAGTGCAGCAAGTCGTGCACCATCTCCTCTGTGCAGCTGTGCTGCAAGGCCAGGGAAGTTAGCTGAGATTTCAACCAGCCAGGCACTGTTTCTGAGCTGCCAGCCTGGGGCTAAGGCACTTCTCTGGCCCAGAAAAGGGGAGACCCAACATGACTCTGCTCTGGCTACAAGAACATGCCCTAATCCCACAAAAGCCCTATCAGCCACAGCAGGATTTTCCATACTGGTCTCTAGTCAGATATGGAATCTCACTGAATCACTCTGGATTCACACTTCTTCCCATAACCTTATTCAGAGTGAGAAAAATGTTGGACATGTTCTCCAAGGCAAGGTTGTGTTAGGAACTGCAGTGATAGGACAAGGGGCAATGGGGACAAATTGAAGGAGGGGAAATTTAGGTCAGATATTAGGAAGAAGTTTTTTCCCTGTGAGGGTGGTGAGACACTGGCACAGGTTGCCCAGGGAGGCTGTGGCTGGCCCAACCCTGGCAATGTTCATTCCAGGTTGAATGAAACCTGCTCTGGTGGGAGGTGTCCCTGCCCAGGGCAGGGGTTGGGGCTGGATAATCTCTTAACTCAATTCCAATCCTTAAAATTCTATGTTTTCTTAATTTGATCTTAAATAAGAAGAGAGGAAATTAAGGCAAATCAGAAGACAAAGGTCAGTGATGTGCAGTGGGGCTGAGCCCCACAACCCTGAGGGTGCTGCTGAGCCCTAAAAAAGGCTGTTCTGTCCTGTGGATTTGTGGAGTGGAGCCTTTCCCTGTTTGCAGAGACTTTCCAAGGTGACTCACTCACCTTGAATTGGAGACAACTCTCCTCATTGCTGTGCTGGAGCAACGTGTAAAGACCAGTGGCCTTCCCTTAACTGTTGAGATGATATCACTAGCCAGAAACAGCATCCAATTTCCTGATCCTTTGTTTGAACAACAAACAAATAAGATACGAGCACTGCAGCTACAGCCACATCTTCTTCATAAATATCCAGAGGCACGAGGCTCCCTCTTTAAACACCCAACTCTAAATAATGCTTGGAGCCAGAGTTGTTACCCACTGCCTTGAATGCAGCCCCACTCCATCAGCAGGTTACAATAATAACAAATAAAACAGGGAATTATAGCTGTGCAATACTCGAAAATGAGCCTGTCACTTTGTGTCTGGGCTGGAAATCAATCACCAAGTCTTTGAATCAGGTGCTGCTATTAAGGGCTGGAAGTGGGAAAGATTAAAGACATGTCCATGAGAGTCTCTCTCTGCAGGGATGCTGATCCTCCACAGTTCTGCATGGATCTTGTTCCCTTCCTTTGCTGGGAGTTCTGTTATTGTCTCTGAGTTGGTGTCCTTTTGGGTTGCCTGTCTCAGGGATATCTAAGCAGCACCCAGAAATCATCACTTACAGCTCATTTTCTGCTGTCAGCACAATTGCCACTCCTTGCTGCTGCACAGGAGCACAGCAGAGGTTAAACTTCACAGCTTGAGCATAGAGTTATTATTAAGTATTACATGTGAAAAGGATTTGTTTCACAGAAGAGCAGGGAAGGGGGAGATTGCATTGATTTGGCTGTATACATGGGGTAAGAGGCACAGCCAGGAGTCTTGTTCTCCTCTGCAGCAGCAAGCTGGAGGAGCTGACAGAGCCCCAAAACTTCTAACACCCTTTCTAGACTGCAATTCCACTGCCTGCATCCCTTTTGTCACATTCTCTTGGAATCCAGAGCCAGTCCTACCAAAGGATTTCTGGAGAGCAGGAGGCAGGGCCAGAGCAGTGTTAAGGGCATGGCAGTGCATTGGCACTGGCACACTGAAATCCATAGTCTGGCTTTCTGCAGCAATGTCAGTGCATCCCTGTAACCAGCATTTTGCTTCCTGGCATGGGAAACCAGGCCCATGGGAAGGAGTGAATTCTCATGGTGCAGGAATTAAATTTTCAGGGATCTAACAGCTCGTTGGGGTTGCTCTTCAATGTTCTTCACATTGGCAAATATTCTGGCACTGTCTCCTCTTCCTTTCTTCTTCTGGGTGCTTCTGAGTTTCTCCCCTCCTCTCCTTTCACCCCAGGGTGGCATGGGAAACCAGGCCCATGGGAAGGAGTGAATTCTTATGGTGCAGGAATTAAATTTGCAGGGATCCAACAGCTCGTTGGGGTTGCTCTTCAATGTTCTTCACATTGGCAAATATTCTGGCACTGTCTCCTCTTCCTTTCTTCTTCTGGGTGCTTCTGAGTTTCTCCCCTCCACTCCTACCACCCCAGGGTGGCATGGGAAACCAGGCCCATGAGAAGGAGTGAATTCTCATGGTGCAGGAATTAAATTTGCAGGGATCCAACAGCTCATTGGGGTTGCTCTTCAATGTTCTTCACATTCTGGCACTGTCTCCTCTTCCTTTCCCCTTCTGGGTGCTTCTGAGTTTCTCCCC
>NW_008689147.1:6733-9139 GCF_000695815.1 Acanthisitta chloris | reverse complement strand
GGCCTCTGCTGGCAGGTCCTTGCTGGTGCCCTCCAAGTACTCCATGACGGCCATGATCTTCATTGTCATGCTCAGCTTCTACTACTTCTCTCGGCACGTGAGTGACTTGTCCTCCACCCTGGGAAGATAACATCCCTTCCCTCTCCCTTTCCTTCTTCCTCTCCCTCTCCCCTGTCTCTCCTTTCTCTTCCCACGTCACTCCTCCTTCTCCCTCTCGCTCTCCCTTCCCTCCTTCTCCCTCTCCCTCTTCCCTCTCTCTCCTTTCCCACCTCCCTCCTCCCGCTCTCTTCCCTTCCCCTTCCATACTTCCCCTCCTCTCCTTCTCCCTCTCTTTCTCTCCCCCTCTCCTTTCCCTTCCCATCTCCCTTCCCATCCTCCTCTCTCTCTTCCCTCCCTCTTCCCATCCCCTTCCCTCCCTCTTCCTTTCCCTTCCCAATAGCATCTCTGGCTCTTCTCCCCTTGAGAAAGTCTGCCAAGGGATCTCCAGGACCCACCAGTGCAGAGAACACCTCCATCCCACCCCCATGGCTAGGGTTGGGCAGCAACGTGGTGGCCCTAAGGCCACTCTGCCTCATGAGGGTCCTGCTTGCACCTTGGAGCAGGTCTCATCCCCAATTAGGGCTTGCCCCAGAGCTTTCTTCCATGCTGTCCCTAAGCCCAGTACATGCTCCCAGTGCTGGAGGGGAGCGATTGGTGGGATGGGAACATCCACAGGTGGAGAAGCTGGCCAGGACCCTGTTCCTCTGGAAGATTGATGTCCATGACCAGAAGGAGCGAGTGTACGAGATGCGACGCTGGAATGAGGCCCTGGTCACCAACATGCTGCCGGAGCACGTGGCCAGGCACTTCCTGGGCTCCAAGAAGAGGGATGAGGTGAGGAGAACCCAGGAAGGGGTATTTGCCCCCCATTTTTTGGGGGAGAACCCAGGAGGAGCTATTTGTCCCCATTTTGGGGGCTTCAGAGCCAGAGGCTTTGCTGTAAGGTCTAGGTGAGCATCTTTGCTGTGGTGATGATGCCTTGGCCGTGCAGGGTGAGGTTCTCCACCCTCACTGATCACACATGCCAAGGGAAATGGCTTCATAGGAGCATTTGGAGGTGCTGGTGTGATGCGTGGGCACATTCCCAGCTCATGGCTACCATCCCCTTCCCCTTCCCAGGAGCTGTACAGCCAATCCTATGATGAGATTGGAGTCATGTTCGCTTCCCTCCCCAACTTTGCTGACTTCTACACAGAGGAGAGCATCAACAACGGAGGCATCGAGTGCCTGAGGTTCCTCAACGAGATCATCTCCGACTTTGATGCAGTGAGTCGGGATGGAGCCAACCATGGGGATGGTGTGGGGCTTGGCCAGACCTTCCCTTCCTGCCTCATCTGGGGGCAGAAGGCCTTCCCATGGCCCTGAGGGTCTTGTCTCCATGGCTCAGCTCCTGGATGAACCTCAGTTCCGGTGCATCACCAAGATCAAAACCATTGGCAGCACCTACATGGCTGCATCTGGAGTGACTCCTGACGCCAACGGCAATGGCTTCAGCGCAAAGGTGAGGAGTCACCATGCTGGGGGGACAGTGGGAAGAAGTGGGCAGGCCTGATCCCAATGCTGCCCTTGCAGAAGGAGCTGCTGTCGGACAAGGAGCGATGGCAGCACTTGGCCGACTTGGCTGACTTCGCCTTGGCCATGAAGGTGACGTTGATGAACATCAACTACCAGTCCTTCAATAACTTCATGCTCCGCATAGGCAAGTCCTGGAGTATCTCTTGTTCCTCCTTCCTCACTAGGCAGTAGGGCTTGGTGGGACCTCATCGCCCCAACCCCACTCCTAGGACACTCCTGCAGACCTGGATGTCCTGTCCATGTCACCAGATGACATCTTCTCCCTGTCTTGCCACAGGCATGAACAAGGGGGCCGTGCTGGCCGGTGTCATCGGTGCCCGCAAGCCACACTACGATATCTGGGGCAACACGGTGAACGTGGCCAGCAGGATGGAGTCCACTGGGGTCATGGGCAACATACAGGTGGGAACAAACCAGCAGCCCCTGCAGCCCTCAAAACACCCCAGGGCGGGGGTGGGAGGGGAAAGTAAGGCCAGGAGCACATGGGAGGGTTGAGGGGCTCCTTGGAGCTGGGAATGGGGTGAGGTGAGCAGTCATGGAATGACTGAATGGTCTGGGTAGGGACAGAATCAATCAGGTTGGAACAGAACTCTCAGATCATTAAGTCCAACCTGTGACCTAATACCACCATGTCAACTAGTCCAGCCTCTCCTTAAACACCTCCAGGGATGGTGACTCCACCACCTCCTTGGCAGCACATTCCGATGTCTTTAGTGTGGGACCTTAAACTCATCCAGATCCAACCCTGCCATCGGCAGGGACACCTCCCACCAGCACAGGTTGCTCCAAGCC
>NW_008689147.1:2937-6711 GCF_000695815.1 Acanthisitta chloris | reverse complement strand
CCCAGCCACGCCTCCTTTGGGAATTCCATCCTAGCCCCTCACCACCACCCTCACAGCCAAGAATTCCTTCCCAGTATCCCATCTCTCCCTGCCCTCTGGCAGTGGGAAGCCATTCCCTGTGTCCTGTGCCTCCAGGCCCTTGTCCAAAGAATTTTTCGTGAACTTGGGGACAGTGGGATGGGAGCCAGGCTGGGCAGACCCATTGCCCATGGGGGTCCCTGCTCCCCACACCACATTCCAGGCAAGGATCCCTTAGCCTCTGTCCATGTCCACACTGTCCCTGCAGGTGGTGGAGGAGACCCACCTGATCCTGAAGGAGTACGGCTTCCGCTTTGTGCGCCGCGGAGCCATCTACGTCAAGGGCAAGGGGGAGCTGCTCACCTTCTTCCTCAAGGGCCGGGACAAGCAGGGCTCCTTCGTCAGCGGCTCCTCCGTCCCCCTGCCCCACCAGGTGGTGGACAGCTCCTGAGGGTCTGTGTCCACCACACCACAGCCACCACCTTGGGAGAGCCCCCGTCGGGAATGTCCATCCCGGAACCAAACTGAGCTCCCAACCCCCTTGCACGACCCTTCCCGAGCCCTCGCCGGAGCTTCCTGGGGTGGAATGCTCCGTGGCAGAGGGAGATGTGGGGCTGTCCAAGTGGGCTCCTCTGGCTGCATGGAGCCAGGGACACGCTGCTGCCTTTTCCCAGGCATGACTGGGACGACATGGGACGACATGCTGGCATGACATGGAATTAGCATCCCAGGCCCCAGCTCGGCACGAGGAGATCCAAACTCAGGGACAGTTGGGAAGACACCACGTCTCTTCTGTGTGCCAGGAGTGGGAGCTCCAGACTGGGAATGGGAGCTCCAAACTGGGAGTGGGAGCTCCAAACCAGGAATGGGAGCTCCAAACCAGGAGCAGGAGCTTCAAACTGGGAGCATCCAGGATTTGCTGTTAGTTTGTGCCCAGTTCATTCTCCAAACATCACGGGTAGGAGATGGGAGAGATGGAGGATGGCACCGGCTTGGACTCGTGGGGAAGGGAGAGGGAGACACATTGTGTATTCCAGATCTATATATATCTATGAGTCCAGATGGATATTTATATTTTTAGCAGTTCCCACTCCCTCCCTGTGGCAGGGATTGGTGTCCCCTGGTGGGAGAGAGGATGAGGAGGGGACAGGCTATGCCAGGGCTGGAGGAGCAGGAGGACATGCGCGGAGTGTGCTCACGGCACTGGATGGAATAGAAGCAGTTGACCTTCACACCTGATTCCAAGCCTGATTTGTTCTGGGGTTGGACATGGAACAAGTTCCATGGCCTGTCTGAGGGGATGTTGGGTTTGGAGGGATCATGGAATGGCTTGGGCTGGAAGGGACCTTAAAGTTCTCATCCTGTCCCACCCCTGCCCCAGGCAGGGACACCTCCCACTAGCCCAGGTTGCTCCAAGCCCCATCCAACCTGGCCTGGAACACTGCCAGGGATGGAGCAGTCACACCTGGTTTGCTTGGCCAACCCGATGGATGGAAGGATCTGACCATTTGGGAATTTCCCCCTGCAGCTGAAACCCTTAGGAGCCAGATGTTACATTCCAACAGGTTTTCCAGGTCAAACAGGACAAGGAGATTTAATAATTCTAGAAACAATACAACTATAAAGTGTTCTCCCTGTGCTTCACCAAGAGGGAAAAATGGAGCTAGGGAAAAAGAGTCATTGAAACTCCATTTTTTTCCCCACTAAAATGCATGAAAAAGCTAAAGGAAATCATCATATATTCCCTTTTCCTAAAGGAAATCATAGATTCCCTTTAAACTCCCCAAATTTGGTACTGTGGAACTTCAATTAACAACTTGCTAATGAGCTGCTGCAAACCAGCAAGATTTTCAGGATCTCATCCAGACTTGAGGCACAGTGGGGTGCAACAAAGCTGTGCCAGGCCTCAAGGGAAGGAAACAGCACATGGAAAGCCATGGATGGTGCAGAATTTTCCGGGAAGCTCAGTGTTAGCGTTGAGGAGGCTCACACTGCTGCTGACAGGGATTAACCCTTCCCTCTGTCCTGCAATTCCATGATTTCCAGCCCTCAAGTCCTTTCCTAAAAGGAGCAAGCAGGACATGGATGACTCCATTGCTCCACTCTTTTTGAGGAGCACTGGATAAGTGGAAGGAGCTGATCCACAGGGTGTTGTGCCCGAAATACCAAAATCCTGAAGGTTTAACATCATTCCCAATTCCAATTCCAAGACTTTTCCTACAGCTAGGGAATTCCTGGAACAAGGAAAGGCCGCAAGGAAACGTTGCTCCCAAGATCCAAACCTGAAGTGCTACACTCAATGGAAAACAGTTGAGTTTGGAGATCAATTCCCACAGGCAGGAGAATTCCAGGGTGGCTCATGAGGTGACATCCAAGGGGTTGAAGGACTGGAAGGCTTTGTGCAGGGCCACACAGCGGAACATCTCCGAGTGAGACGCTGCTGTCTCCACCAGCGAGGCTGGAGCATCCGCTGCCACAGGGAAGCAGATGGATCAGAAGGGAAAGGAATGTCATGGCATCATCATAAAGCTATTTGCTTCACATTCCTGCCTTGTCTCTAGGGAATATTTTAGCTCTGCCATGCCATGGGGTTTATATTCTCATAACCTTTCCATGCTGCAGTTTTCCCGTGGGATTTGGTGGCTAAGAAAGGATAAAATGCCTTACAAACAGACTGAACTGAGGGGTGAGGAGGGAATTTGGGAGCCTCCACCTGGGCACGGCCTGGTTGGGAACACTGGGATATAGGTGGACAAGGGACGCCTCAGCCCAATTTGGAATTGCATAGACTTATTAGGCTGGAGAAGCCCTTGGAGACCATCGAATTCAACTGTTCCCAGCACTGCCAAAGCCACCACTAACCATGGCCCCAAGGGCCACATCCATGTGGATTTAAATCACTCCAGGGATGGGGACTCCACCCCTGCCCTGGGCAACCTGTGCCAGGTATGGACAGCCCTTTCCACGTGGAATTCTTTCCGATATCCAACCTAAACTTCCCCTGGCAGTTTGAGGCTGTTTCCTCTCATCCTGTCCCTTGTTCCCTGGGAGCAGAGCCTGACCCCACCTGGCTGCACCTCCTGTCAGGGAGTTGTGGAGAGAGAGAAGGGTCCCCATCCATGTGCTACACCCCCAATCCCAACAGATTCTCACAACATCCACTTACGTGTGCAGGACACAGTGACTTCTGTGGGAAGGCTGCAGCATGGATCTCCATAGAGCAGCCGAGCCTGGAATGGGAAGGTCTGGGCATTCCTTGGAATGTTGTAATTGAAGATGAGGAGGTTGTACAGGGAATTTCTCTGCAGAGCTCCTTCAATCTGGTCTGAAAAGTGTTCCTGGAGGGAGGAAAACAACACTGAAACATGAAGCTAGGGATAATTTCCTCTTGGAAAGGGCTGTCCAGCCCTGGCGCAGCTGCCCAGGGCAGGGGTGTGGATTCCCCATCATTGGAGGGATTTAACAGACATGTGGATGTGGCACTTGGAGACATGGTTAGTGGTGGCCTTGGCATTGCTGGGAATGGTTGGACTCAGAGGTCTTTTCCAATCTAAATGATCCCATGATTCACCTTTCAAGGGGTATCACAAGGACATGCTGAGTGCACAGGCTTTGTTTAGTTCAGGGAACGCAATGCTCAAGAGTTAACATTGTCTACTGCTACTGAATGTAATTTTAGAAGATATAGCCAAGTTTGTCTGTGGCACAGCAAAAGAATGACAGGAACGAATGCAAGGTACATCAAGGAAAATTTAC
>NW_008689147.1:0-2869 GCF_000695815.1 Acanthisitta chloris | reverse complement strand
TGTGGAGTGCAAAGCTCCATACCCTGAAACCATTCCTTTGTAAATTAATTAGGATGTGGGATCACCCTGGTCATAAGGAGATGTTTTGGTAGCAATTTGGGTTAAATGGGCAGTTGGGCATGTGACAAGATTATACCTTTGAATAAACCACAAGGAAAATATCACAGAATCATGGAATGGTTTGGGTGGGAAGGACCTTAAAGGTCATCCAAATCCACCCCCTGCCATGGGCAGGGACACCTGCCACTAGCCCAGGTTGCTTCAAGTCCCATCCAACTTGGCTTGGAACACTCCCAGGGATGGAGCAGCCACAGCTCCACTGGCAATTTCATTCCAGTTCTTCATCATTCTCATACTGAGGCATTTCTTCCCAATATCCCACCTAAATCCTCCTCTCTTAGTTGGAACCATTCCCTGTGTCCTGTCCCTCCAGGCCCTTGTCCCAAGTCCCTCTGCAGCTCTCCTGGATCCCCTTGAGGCAGTGGAAGGGGCTTTGAGGTCTCCCTGGAGCTTCTCTTCTCCAGGCTGGACACCCCCCAGCTCTCCCAGCCTTTCCTCAAAGAATAAATTCCATCTAAAGCAATACAATTCCTCTGCATATAAAGAAACCTGCCAAGATCCCTCACAGCATTCCAGAACCTCTTGGAGCAGCACAGGGATGAGGACAGGGGCACAGCACCTCCAGCTGCTCTGCCTGGTGCCTCCTCCCAGCGTAGGCGTTGAGGTGGTCGGAGAGGAGGGACAGGAAGCGCCGGATATCCGTCTGCAAGTACTTCTTGGAGATCTGTTCCAGAGGGATGAAGACGGGGATGGAATGCCTCAGGATCTGCACCTGAGGGTTGGTGCACAGCTCCAGGTGGTAGGAATCCAGGTAGGTTCCCTCGTAAGCTGTGCTGAGGGAGAAACAAACTCCTCGCCTGGTCGGCTTCCCGCTGATCCCTGGGATCCAGGAGAGAACACGGAATACTCAGGGCACTGGTAGGGTTAAAGGCTCACAAGAGTTTGGAAGGAACTACCTAATTCCCAGGGTAACTGCCTAATTCCTCAGTTAACTGCTTAATTCCCAATGTAAATGCCTAATTCCCAAGCTGAATGCCTCATTCCCCAGTGAACTGCTTAATTCCCAAGGTAAATGCCTCATTCCCAAGTGAACTGTCTAATTCCCAAATTAACTGCCTGATTCCAAAGTTCCCCGACCTGTTCCCAGGATAACTCCTCAATTCCCAAGTTACCTGCCTAATCCCCAAGTTAACTGCCCAATTCCCAAGGGTTTAATTCCCAGAGCAGTTTTCCAGGACCCAGAATTCATCCAAACAACACAGCTCAGTCCATAATTCCCTCTCTGTGAAAAGGAGGGAATTACAGCTTTGCCAGACTCTAAAGGTTTCAGTTAACAGGGAATTCACACTTCCCATCAGGATCCTTTCCCATAATTCATCCCCACGGCCAGAATCCACCCCTGGAGCTGTTACCTGTGAGGTAGAACAGCTGCAGCAGTGCCTGGAGGTTCCTGATCCTCCACTCCACAACATCCCTGGGAGCAATGGGATGGGCTGGATCCGGCACCACTCCTTCTTTCCCAGGTTGCTACAAAAGCCAGGAGCAGAGAGGTCACAAATGTGGCAGCTGCAGGGACACAGGGTACAAGGAAATCCTGGCTCTCGGATGGAGAAAAGGGAAGAAAACTTAAGAGAAGATTTTGGGAATGGCCACGCCTTCCACCAGGTTGCTACAAGTCCCATCCAACCCGGCCTGGAACACTTCCAGGGATGGAACAGCCACAGTTTCCCTGGAAAACTTCTGCCAGTTCCTCCCAGAATCCCTTTCTCACCTGCTTTTCCTGCAGATCCACTTTCTCCCGCAGCTTATCCCTCTGGAGCCTCAGCTTCCGCACTCTGGCTTTCAGCATTGCCAACTTCTCTTTCTGCTGTTCCCTCTTCTCCTGCTCCACAGCTTCCTGGTGAGCTTGTGTTTCCAGCATTTCCAGGTAAGCAAGCACTCCTGAAAGGAAAAGCAGGACACATCCAACAATCCGGGTGGAAATATCAGGTGTCCGAAACAAGACAGGGAAAAGTCCATACAAACCCACTTGGAATCACTTCTCCAAGGGGCAAAGGACAGGGAAACATCTGCATAAAAGGGTTTAGGGAATCACTTTGCACCTGGATGTCCTGGATCCCAAAAACTCACCATATGGTTTATCCCCTTTCCCTTCCTCCTGCTTCCTCCAGCTGGGAGGTGCCAGCCCTTCCTTGCCAGGCTCCATCCCTTGGGAATCAGCAGCTCCTCCTCAAGGGACCTTCCTAGTCCTTCTGCTGCTCCAATGGGACTCCGAGAAGCACAGGGACAATCCCAGCGATCCAGGACTGAAAAAGAGACATTTACATCCCAGTTATTTTCCAGAAGTCGTTGTTTCATGGAAGCACCACATGGAAAACCTCTGGGAATGTGGCAATGGGAAGGATTCGTGGGGAGGCACCAGCAGGATGAGCCTGGGGAGCTGGCACAGCCCTGGGGGTGACTGGGAAGGTCACAAGGAGAAGACAGGAGGGTCCCAAGGGACTGACATGAGGTGACAGGGAGGGGGTGACAGGGATGATCCCAAGGGGGGACTGGGAGGGTCCCAAGGGGGGTGACAAGGAGACTCCTAAGGGTAGACAGGGAGGCTGTGAGGAGTGACAGGGAGGCTGTGAGGAGTGACAGTGAGAACCCCAAGGGGGTGATAGGAATGGTCCAGGGGTCGACAATGGAGAGTTTGGGGGGTGACTGGGTGGGTCCCAAGGAGGTGACAAGAAGGGTCCCAGGGGAGTGACAAAGAGGATCCTAAGGCTAGACAAGGAGGGTCTGGGGGTGACAGGGAGGATCCTGG
>NW_008689146.1:0-6864 GCF_000695815.1 Acanthisitta chloris | reverse complement strand
GGCCCCTCGTGGGCTCGGTTACCGGGATCCCCGGGGCCTGGTTACTGGGACACTCCTGGGCTCGGTTACCGCGACCGCCGGGTCTGGGTCACCGATACCCCTCGAGTCTGGGTCACCGGGACCCCCGGGTCTGGGTTACCGCGCCCCCCCAAGGTGTGGTTATCAGGACCCTCTGGGGTGCTTCAGAAAGCAGTGTGTTATTCTAACAGTATTTTTTGCCTTTGCTGGGCAGAAGAGCCTTGCCTGGTGTCAGGGGCTGCAGCGCTGTGAGAGGTTATGGACGTGTCCAGCACTGCCCATGGGCAGTGGGATACCAAAAGTCCCATCACTTGCAAGCAGGGGCTCCCCCGTGGCAGCTTTTATGGTGTTGGAGTTGTGAATGTCTCATCTGTTTGTTTCTCCCTCCTGTCAGTTTCTGGAGTGGTTCTGCTGAGGGTCCCCTGCCTTCTCCCAGGTATCTAGCATCAAGGAGCAGTTGTCAGGGTGTTTGGAGCTGTTGAGACCTGCTGCTTCCCCTTCACAAACCACCCATGGTTCTGTTCCTGCCTATGGGGGACTCTGCAAAATGCTTATTATCCTCTCTGAGTGAGGCTCTCCGAGGTTACAATCTGTACTTGGTTACTTGGGCTTGGACCTAAGCTGAATTTGTTGTGGTTTCAGCGGGAATTAAAGCCTTTGGGGCAGTTTGACAGATAGGAGTAGTGTTTGACCTGAGTGGGCTTGTATGAGCATTTGGGCCAGGCAGCATGGCCCCAGCCTGTTCCCCGTCAGTGGGGTGTCCCTGCAGCTCTGTGAAGAACTGGGTGGCCTCCCACAGCCTGGCTGTGTGGGTGTCTTTTGAACAAATATTCATGACTTTAAAGAAGGATCAGCAGCTTCTATGGACAGTGTGAGGACGGGACGAATTAAAGACTCTTAGACAAAGGGATGTACTTGTGCCTCCAGACTGGCTAAGCCATGAGCACTCTGGGCTGACCTCGCTTGGAGATGGAGGTTGGACTGGAGACGTCCTGAGCTGTCTTTCCACCTGAGTTGTCCTGTGCAGGGTGGTACCATTGCAATTGTGTGACTCATGGGTGGCCAGTGGGAGCTCAGCTTGCAGGCTGGATGTCAGCAGTGGTCCATTTGGCTGTAATAGTCGCTAGATTGGCCAGAAAACACTGAAGAAAAATTAGGATTGCTGCTCCCAAGAGCAGCAGCTGTGTGTACAAGCTGGCTGTAGGGCTTACATGTGTCTGAGCTTGTCTGGCACTGCCCCGTGGCAGCCCTGCAGGGAGCAGCAGGGCTGTGTGCAGGTGCTCTTCTTATCCTGAGGAAGCACAACCAGCCTGGATGCACTTGCTGTGAGGATTACCCTGCTCTGTTCAGGGGTGTGTGAAATGCCCCAGTTGTTTTGATGATAATTTGAAACGTGATTTGATGTTCTGATGTCCTAGCTGAATGCCCCGTGTTACTGGCCTAATGTAGACTTTCTTACCTTTGCAAAAAGAACCAGCAGACCATGATTTCTGTTTTTTTAGATCTTGGGGAATCTCAAGCTTTTGTGACATGAGGGAAACCATTTCTATTTCAGCCCTATTAGGATATGCAATGCTTGTGCTGGTGGAGACAGAGTGAAGTAGAGGCAACTTTGTTAGATACAGGTGTAGAAGTGGGGCACTGGAAGCCTTTCCTTGTGAGCACTTGTAACCACACACTGACCAGTCTCCAGGTGACTTGATGCTTTTCTGCAGAGCACATGGGAGTGGTTCAATGAAACTTCTCAAACCCATTGATCCTCTTGCTGATTTCTCCATATTCCTGGGGCTGGTATGGTAATGCAGAACATCCTTAGCAATTTCAGATGGTGCTGTGAGGACACAGGGTCAGCTAGTGTTCAGTATCCATCTGAACATCAAATGCATGCTCTACCACCGGGATGCAGGCAGCAGCTCCCTGATGAGTGTGGCCAGGATCAAGTCCCTGTGAGCACTGTGCTGGGATCCTCTCCTGCAGCGCTTGTCTGAGTCATTAGTTCCCTCACACAGCATCCTTGTCTGGGCTGCCCCAGCTGCTGCTGCTTCTCCCCAAACCACCGTGCACCAAGACCCAGGTCACTCCTGCTTTTACCCCTTGTTTTGCACAAGGGCCTCGTGCCTGTTCTGAACCCGCCACTGGCTTTGAGAGGTGCTGGCCTGTCCCGAGGCAAGGACATGCCCTTGCCTGTGTCAGACTGGGTGTTGGCCATCTTGCTGTTGCTGCCACAAACCCACTGCCTTACAACAGGGCAGCTGGCAACTGGAGGTTGATCTGGGACCACAGGAGCCCCTCTGCCAGCAGGTGAACATCTGGGCCTGGGATTTATTGCTCCTTGCTGCTTTTCCTCTCTCTGTTACGTTTGACTGTGGTTGCCAGCAGCAACAGCAGCCTCAAGAAATATATATGTTCAGACACAACTGTCTGTGAAGCTCCTGCTCTCTCCAAACCCTGTAAGGCTTGAGCTTTGCATGTGAAAAAGCTTTTCCAGTCTGTCTTTAGACAGCAGGCAACTTCCCAATTATCCTCATTCAGAGGATATTAGGCATTTGAAGAACTTCTATTTTTTAACAAGGCTGTTACCCCATTTTTTGAGCTTGAAAAATCCAGCTTCTTAGACCTAAGGTGGCTAGAAAATACTGTCCAAGTAGAAATGTCAAGTGTTTTGTTGAGATTTCCAAGATTTTCTGAAATCTTGTCTTTCTGAGCTTTGTGAGGTGTAGGGGCAAGCCTGGCCCTGTTTTATACTTATCTCCTCTCTTTTCTGCTGTCTTTCCTCCCGTTCCTGGCAACACTGAGGAAGAAGAATTGTCCCTTTTCATTGTCCCTGTAATCTGGGGAAGGAAAGCCTTCACAGGCTAAGGATGGGGACCTGGTTGCAGATGGAAACACTGCTGACTAATTGGTTTAAAGCATATTTAGCTGTTTTCTCTGTTACTGCTCTCCGGAGACACCCAGACCTTCTCCCCTCTGTGGATCCATAAGCTCCCCTTGAAGAAAGCTGTCTTACGTGGTGCAGAGCCAGACTTTGTTGCACACTGCTGTCACCTGCTTAGGCAAGGTTTTTTCCTGGTGTTCAGGCCTCATGCTCTGTCCCAGTTGCTTCCAGGATTTAATTTTGCATATGTCAATTGCTGCTTCAAATACAGAGATGCACATGAGGCTTCTGCTGGGTGGTAATTTAAAAAACACAAACAACCACTCAATACAAAAAACCAAACTACAAAACAAACCCCCTACAACAAAACATAAAAAAAGACAACTTGTCCAGACCTCATGCAGTTGGTTTCTCCTGAAGAGACCTATAAATCCATGGAAATTTCACATGATGCAGTGGAGAAATAGGGTTATCCTGTAAGGATCCTCTCTCTGAGCTTAGTGTTTTCTGGAAGTATCTGTGCAGGATTGAAGCAGAATTAAGAGCAGCCTGGCAGGGTGAGCTGCACTCTCATGCTTAACAGCAGCCCCTGGATGATCCAGGCTGAGGTTCCTTGAAACTGCTTAGTGTAGAGACAGATGGGGGTAGGTCCCTCTTAAGAAATGGATTTTAAAGATGAATTGCTAAACCTGTAAATCATTTTTTAGCTCATGACTGGAACCATCCCATTAGAGGCTTAATGTATCCTTTATATTAGCAATGGTGATGGGTGCTAAAGAAATTAATTCATGGAGTCAGGAGGAATGTTGCAATTCGCTGATCCAGCATTGGGGGAGAGCAGAGGGCTTAATTAGCAAAGGTGCCTTTTAAATGGAGATAAATTTGATGGGAAGTGAGCTGCTTCGTTAAAAAAATAAATCCTCAGACCCTGGGATTCAGCCATATTGCTTGTGGAGAAAAATGGATTTGTGTTGGCTCCTGGTTCCGGCCCTGGCCTCCCAGAGCTCTGTAGGGAGCTGGCTGCATCTCAGTAGCCAAATCCCTATGCCCCTCAGCAGTGCAGGCGATGGCTCTGTGCTTGTGTGTGCTGTAATTATGAGGGGTTGTACCCAAGATCTAAGCTGGTCCAGCTCTTCCCCAGAGGCAGTCAGCTGTGCCCAGCAATAGAAGCTAAGTCCCTTAGGTGACCAGTGGCTGGCTGGTGGCTCCCTTTGCTGTATCGATTGCACTTGTTTTTACCCCCTATCCCACTCAAGTTGGATCTTGCTCTGACACTTTTGTTTATTTGGGTCTCTAATATGAGACTTGAGTCCCTTGTGTTCACTGTAGCATATTTTGATAGATGGAAGCCTTGCACTCAGTGTTAGTGCAGTGTACTGGGCCATAAACTCTTGCTCAGACTCCTGGCACTCTGGTGTGGTGATGAAAGCCTTGGAAATGGCTGAGTCCAGGAGAATAAGGGCCAAGTGAATGTAGATGGGTCCTCCAGGGATCTTTCTCCTCCGCCTTTCGATAGAGCTGTGTGCACCTCCTGTTTCCCTCTCAAGTAACGTCTGTGCTGTCTGCCTCACTTTTGTTCCAGGTACGCAATGGCCACATCAAGCGAATCACAGACAATGACATTCAGTCGCTGGTGCTGGAGATTGAAGGAACAAATGTCAGGTAGGAGAAGGCATTGTCTTCTGCCCTAATGTGCCCTGGGGGGGCACACTCTGCCCTGGAGCAGAGTGAGAGATGTCAGTGCCCAGCAGACATCTTCAAGGTCTACTGCAATCTCGTTGTCAATAAATTGAAGAATCTGAGGTCAGATCACTGATACTCCTCTGTGGCACTGTACCCTGCCTTTCCCTGGATGTGCTTGTAGACCTCTCTGTCATCCTTAGTGAGGCTAAGGGATAAAAAAATAGTCCCATCATTTTTCCATCACCTGAGGGGGGGAAAAAGCTATGTTTGATACCTAGTCCCAGTCAGCTCAGTTACTGAGAAAGCAGCACTGTCTGCTGCATCTTGTATTGTCTTAGGCCTGCTCTGCTGCTCTCCCCACGTGACAGCTGCTCTCCCTACAGCAGGAAGATCAAAGGGAGATTTATGAGGGGAGTTGCTTGTGGTGCTTCACTTAGCAACTTTGCCTCCATCGACCCAGGAGACAGACGCCAGCTCTGTGAGCAGGCTCAGAGTCTCCAAGGCTTCTCCAGGGGTGATTCAGAGCAGGGCGCTCCTTATAAGGGCAGTGGAGACTCCTCTCCTGCAGACAGGCTGAGCCAACACTTCTCTTCCCCCAAGAAGTGTTGATACAGAACTTGCCAGGCGTGACGTGTACTTCTAGGGCTCATGACCTCTGTTTTCCCAGCCATATAGAGCACACGGGGCCTCTGCTGTGCTCTGGAGGGCTCTACCTGTTCAGTCAAGGGTAGGAGGAGATTGTGTTATACAAAAGTGCTGACATGGCCTTGAACCTGGGGAGGTAAAGCTGTCCAGGAAGGTATTTCACGCTCTGAGTGAGAAAAGTGGGTTTGAAATGCATTTGGGCCTTTTGTCCTGTTCTCCTTGCAGTTACCTCTGAAACTCTCCCTCCTGTTATAGGAAGCTCTGGTTGTTGCTGAGGTCTTACAATCACAGCTATCCTTTTCTTTCTGTCCTCTAAGGCTGCACTGGGCCAAGGGAGTGACTCGTGTCACCCCAGGCTGTGCTCTTTGTGCTATGTGAGATCCTAAAGTGTTTTTCTGTCCCTTCTCAGTACCACGTACATCACATGCCCTGCTGACCCAAAGAAGACCCTGGGCATCAAACTACCTTTTCTAGTGATGATCATCAAGAACCTGAAGAATTACTTCACTTTTGAAGTGCAGGTGAGGAGTGTGCAGTAGGGAGGCTCCTCCAGGGACCAGCGAGGAAGGTGCCAGGGAGCCTGTAGTCTTGTGTTGGAACTTGTCCCAGGCAGCGAGTGCTTCCCAAACAGTTTTGCTTTCTTGGCCATGTGATCTATCAGGTCTTCTGCTATGGGGCATCAGTCAGCTCACCAAGCACATCGTTGCTATTCCTGAAAATGGGTTTGTTTCTTGTGTTAAAATTACTTCTGCTGTGAAATGGAGGGTGGGAGTAGGAGAACCCTCTCAGAGACGGGTACAGCCTGTGTCTAGAACAGGTTCCGTCCTGGGCAGTCGGGGCCATGACCCAGGTCAGCAGCCTGCCCTCCTTGCCCCAGGTGCTGGATGACAAGAATGTGCGCCGACGTTTCCGGGCAAGTAACTACCAGAGACAAGAATGTGCGCCGACGTTTCCGGGCGAGTAACTACAACACCACAACTCGGGTGAAGCCTTTCATCTGCACCATGCCCATGCGTCTGGACGACGGCTGGAACCAAATCCAGTTCAACCTGTCAGACTTCACGCGCCGAGCTTACGGGACAAATTACATTGAGACCCTGAGGGTGCAGGTGAGAAGCAGGCATGGCCTCCCACAGAAACCAACGGCTGGTAATCTTCCTGCTGGCTGGGACAGCCTTGCAGTAGGTTGGGAATACAGGTTTAGCCCTGGGTGGTTTGCGTGCCAGCCCCACTATATTCAGAGTGCTGCAGGAGGGCAGCAAAGGCCCAGCTGAGGGCTCACTTCACTGGACCAGACTGGGATGAAGGACCCCATTTCTCTGGCTGGCTCTTGGTTCGGATGAGAGTTGCAGTGCACCTCAAGTTTCCTGTGGCATGCTATGAAGGTGGAAGTCTGCTGGGAATTAGCTGTGTGCTGCGTTACTGTCCAGATAGGCCAGACAGCAACTGGCCAAGCAGGAGCCTGGCTGAGAAAGACCCAGGGTGTACACTTCATACATGTCCCTGGTAAGTTGGTTTCCCAGTGGTTGTGGAGTGACCCTGCCTTCACCGAGCCCCTTGGTCGAGAGCTGATGCAGTGTTTGTTCCCACTGAGGACATGGAACTTGTTCCATACACTACAGATTCATGTTCACTGTGTCCAG
>NW_008689145.1:0-775 GCF_000695815.1 Acanthisitta chloris | reverse complement strand
ACAGTCTGGGGAAATCCTTTAGGCTTTCCAGCTGCAGCACACAACTGGGCAGATTTATATTTATTTTGTTCCAGATTTTCATAAAGTATTTCTTAATTGGCTGTAATTATCATTATGATCAAGTAGAGCGCGAAACGCTCTGCAGCATGCCACTAAACAAAGGAACTATTGCTGTTATTTAGTGGTCTCCTTCCATAAAGGCACATTTCAGAATACCTTCCTATTCTGGGAAGGCTGGCTCTCCAGGGGAATGACCCCAGGTTACTGGGTAACCATGCACTGGTCCAGCTGGGGTAGCAGCCTGTCAGCATGCTCTTGGTTTTGAGAAAATTCAAGCAATACACCAAGAGCCTAACACGATCAGAGTACATCAACTTGAGTTTGCTGTAGACCAAGGAGTAAATGTAGTACTGTGATGTGTGATAATCGAGCTCACATCGCTCTCTGCGCAAGCAGTAACTGCCCTTTGGTGGCAGGTGTTGGCAAATACTGGTTTAAGGATGAAAACAGTCTGGCTGTGTAATAAAAGAAGTGGCATCCCCATGTTGCCATCAAAAAAGCAGTAAAGCCTGTGTTTTGCTGAATCCTGATGTAGCTTCAGCAATACATTGGTGTTTGTTGCTGTACTTAGTACTTCTATGTCTTGTCTTTATTTCATCCCTCTTTTCTCCAGTGAGAAAAAGACAACTGCATGATGGAAGTATTTAATGATCCCACTGTGAGTTCTTGGTGTGAAGACAAGAGCCCATCAGAATGAATCATGCTAATGCTTGTG
>NW_008689144.1:0-8734 GCF_000695815.1 Acanthisitta chloris | reverse complement strand
CCCTTTCTGCCTGGTGCTCTCCACCCATTCTGGCCCCAGGCCTGGAGCACTGCATGGGATTGTTATGGCCAAAGTGCAGGACCTGGTGCTTGAGTCTGAGGGGATTTAAAAAATGGCAGCAAGAGCCTCAGGATCTTTAGCTTTTTTGAATCATGAAGCTGAAGAGAGCATGGAAATGAATAAATGCACATCTATAAAGACCCTCAATGTATTAATAATGTGTCTTTACTACAGTTACCAAAACCACATGGGACAGAACACTCTAGGATGTATATATGCAGGAAAGTAGATTTTATGACCCTGATCTGGAGTGAAAAATTGACCTGTAAAATATAGTTCAATTAAAGTAGTTTTCTTTACAACTCAACACTGCTGCTCAGTGCTTTGTCAGCATAGGCCAGTCTATGTCAGAGAGTCAAATCCCGCTGACCTTTCTCAGACAGACATCTCACTATAATTCCTTACCAAGTTCCATAAGAAAATTAGTCCTTATTTTGTAACTGAGAGGCATCTAAATTGCTTCAAGATAGCTGTGGTAATCTAGAGACTAGAGGCAAGAGAAGCAGGCTTTGCACAGAGGTGTTTTAAGTACTGAAATTCTGTACAACAGAACTGTATTATAGGATAATAACTGCATCTATCTGCATTTAGCAAGTTTTGTATTTAAATACAGTAGAAAAATACATCAACAGCAGATAAACTTAGATAAACACTGTGCTTCTTCCATAAAGGTATGGGAAGTATAGCTGAAGAATTCCTCACACTGACTCTTCTGCATGTCCAAGGAACCACAAGATTTGGGTGAAGAAATGTGCCACAGTAAGACACATATTTGAAAGAGAACTGACATTTCTGGTTTCCTGGAAGGATAATCAACATCCAGCCCTTCTATCTCACCTCCACCTACAAAGCACTCACCTTTGCATACAGAAATGCTTCATCCACTGGGGATTTGCTGGCAAACATTGTCTCTGTGAAAGCCTGTGAAAAAGAAGGGTATTTCATTTGGGGAAGTGAGCAAGGAGCCTAAACTTGAGGAAAGTTCTGGATTTTTTTACCTGTTGTCTTTTGAGGAAGGCCTAAAATCAGCTGTCCCAGAGGGAGATGAAAGTGCAAAATGCTGTCAAGACTAGAACCAATTAAGCTCTGTTCCCCATTAAACTGTATTTAGGGGCTGATTGACTCTAGTTTCTGAAAAAAGGAATAGATTATTGAGGCTGATCCCACAGATTGGTATTTTACAAGCTGTCTCACCTATGGATTCCCTCAAATATAACAGGAGTGCCTTAAGCATCTTTTCCTTCAGAGAAGGACAAGCTCTGCCTCTCTTTTCTATTTGCCTATCTATTTTAATAATATTTACAAAAACATAATTGCATTTGAGGTATCTGCCAGATTTGTTTCAAACTGGTCAATGAGGTCAAAAGGTATTTGAAGGAGAAGGGGAAATCTGGGGACATATATAGGCAATGTCTTCACACAAATCCTGTTTCCTCAAAATAAACAGAACAGATGGGAAACAAAATGGTGTGGAGGAGCAGGGAGGAAGCTGGGAAGAGAGTGAAAAGGCTACTCCTGAATAGATACTGCTTTTAAACAAAGTCTAGCAGCTGCTGGCTTGTCTTCACTGGAGTTACAGTAACTGAAAGGGGCTGGTAGTCCAAGTAGTCTACCTTTTTCTCCATGCCATGTGGAGGGAGCCAAGCCCAGCCAGTGGCTGAGACACAGTAGCTCAGTACTAGATTAGACCAAGGCTAATCTTCTAACCCATGTCACCCCTTCAACAGAATGCACTGGTTCATTTGGAGACCCCCACACAACCCCATACCTCTGCTGTCACCCGTCCAGCTATCTTCATCCTTTCAATCTCTGCAGAGGATTTGATCAGTCGAAGGTTTTGCACCAGATGTCGGATGCCCTGGATGTGGTTTTTGCTCCGAGCTTTTACCTCAGCCAAGGGCTGCATGTAGTTAGAGTGCAGCTCTGTATGCACTGGTTTTGTCAAGTCATACCAAACAATGTTTGACTCACCTGGAATACAAAATAAAAGCTGACACAGAAGAAAATAAATGTAGAAGTGTCCTCTCCATACTGAACAAACTCACTCCTACTAAACTTGACCTGCTGCTATATTTGAGAAAAGTAATTTCCTCTGAATCTGCATTGACAGACCATATAGACACTTTCACTGTCACAGGATACTAGCAACCTCTTCAAAATCTGGAAGATTACCACTTCATAGCATGTAGATTTGACAAATCTCCATTTCTGGGCAAATAATGGGGTTGATGACCACTGCTGAATCTATGCATCTTGCACAGATCCATCCAGAGTTTGTGTGTCAAAGTGCAAGCTACGAATCCATCGCAATGCAGTGATGCACCTTCTCAATCCTTCTCTCCCTTAGCCTGTCCCCAACGAAGATGTCAGGCAACCCACATTTCTGCATGGAATCAGGGTTATTCTCAACTATGCTTCAGAACACTTTGGGGAACAACTGTTTATTTCAGCCATTCAGAGATGAATTTATTGAGGACAAAGACATCTAACCACGTGGAAATGTATATAGTACATCAGAGTTAGCACCCACATTCTTCCCACAGAACATCTTACATGGAAATGAGTGGAAAAGTCATGCTGAGTCACAGCTGATGCCCACCTAGGCCCTCCTTTTTAGGTGGCGATAACCATTAGCAGGTGCTTACAAAAAGGGTCTAAGAAACTGGGCATTTCTGAAAGAATATTTCCCTTAGTACATCCTCCTCATTGTTGGTTTCTTCATTTCAAGGCTGCATCTCCATAAGACTGATTTACTGCTTTTCATGGCCCTCTCCTTCATCATAACTTCTGACTCCATTTGACTTTTGACATTCCAAACCTTCCATGAATGATGTACAACTTAAAAGGTGCCAAAACCTGCCGTGTGGTCATTTCCTTCACTTTTCCCGTTGTTTTTACATACAAAACCAGCAACTAATTGTTCACTCATCCTCTTTGTGCTTCCATAACTGTGCATTTCGCATACCTTGCCTTCTGTTTTCTCTTTTTCAAACTCAGTGGGTCTGTCCATCATGAGTCTCACACATGCTTCATACTTTTGATCGTCCTTGTTGCCCTTTCAGTGACTTGTCTATTTACAATATATTCTTTCTAGAAACAAAATAACTAGATCCCAGGATGGTATTTAAAGACTCCACTATTCACTCTCTCGAGTTGCTTGATCCCCCAAGCACCTGCTCTTATTCTATTATCATAAATCTTCTTCATCTTCATGGAATCATAGAATTTAGGGATTGGAATGGACCTTATAAATCATCTAGTCCCAACCCCCTGCCCTGGGCAGGGACACCTCCTCACTAGATCAGGTTGCTCAAGGCTCCATCCAACCTGGCCTTGAACACTGCCAGGGTCGGGGCAGCCACAGCCTCCCTGGGCAAGCTGTGCCAGTGTCTCACCACCCTTACAGTAGAAAACTTTTTTCTCTGTTGAGATTACACAGTGATGTTAGATGCAGAAGAGTATTTCTAAAGGACATGAGAATCTGTATTTCAAGAGTTAAGTCATCATCTATAGAAAAAAAAAAGTGAGTGGCCTAACAACTTCCCTGTGTGGATCATTTTCCAAGTCTATTATGCATAAAATACCTTTCAGTTTTCTACACTGCATCTGCTTCTGGCTCTGTCAGCCAACAGATATGACTAAACCAGTAATATGGTCTACCTTATCCTGTTGCTTAACATTTCAGAGACGTGCACAGATGGCATTCACATGAATACACAAGAAATTCAGAGGGGAGAAAAAACCTATTATTTTCAAAACTACATTTCCATTGGTGACTCTCAACAAGCTAACAAGCCCTTCCAAGTGTCTTTGTCACAGCCATATCTCCTGCATCTCCCCAAGCTCATGCTATCCCTGAACTGATGTCACAGACCACATCCCAAACCCATACCATTCAGGCTCTGCAAACCACATCTCACCTCACTTCCCCACTATTTTTTGTTACCTTTCAACTTGGCCACCAAGTGCTTGAACTCCTCGATGGTGTAAGCTTCATCCACTCCTGTGAGAGCAATTGCCCCATCTGGGCCCGACCTGGGCCCGTCCCACAGCTCTCGCTTTGGATCTCTCTGGGGCACAAAAAGTATGGATTTGTGGGATGGCAGCGCTTTACCAGGAATGCTCTGCAGCACCAGGATGCTGTCAGGCTCCTGAAACCCACAGAGGTACAGGAAGTTAGTGTCCTGGTGGAAAATGTAGGGGATGTCATTGCTCATGTAGTACGTGGGGTTGGATAGCACAATCACTGTGTGGTCCAATCCATCCCAGCCATGGGCTTCCTTCTGGATCAACACCATCAGCTTGTGTCGGCGAAGAGCATATTCCACCTGTGACAATCCCGGAGTTACCTCTCCTACGGAAACAAAACAAATCAATCGGAGAAATTCCAGGCACTTGAGATATTTTACTAGTCACATGCCTGATTCCTGGCACAGCTTCACTGTAACCCCTCATAAGCCTTTCCCTGCTCTCTCATGCTCCTCTTCAGCTTTCATCCCTATAGCACATCCTCAATCTGCTTCTCCATCATGCAAAGACAGAAATTTATTTTAACCCATCTGGTTTTCTGTTATGTGTTTCTGTGCAGAGAGCAGAAATCACAAAACCTGGTAGATTTAGACAAACATCCAAACCAGATGGATGTTTGCAGAGAGATGTAAAAAAAAAGGGAGAAGGAGTGAGGCAAACTGAACTTCGACTGCTACAAACTGATGGGTTTTACAGCATCTGGACATTGAACACGTTTGCCTCCTGAGGTTGAGCATTAATTTTCTCAGATAAAGTTAGAATGCCTGTTCAAATATACACTAAGTCAACCCATAAAGTGACTAGTTCTAACCCATAAGGGGCAGATTTGAGTGTTACATATTCTGGAAGATGAGGCAGAAACACAGAAATTGCAGATTCTAACCAGTCACAAGATTCCAGGCAGAAAAAAACCACGGACTACAGGCTCCAGTTAAGAGAAGGATCTTCTCCAGGACAGAGGTAGCTCTTCTCAAAGTTAAATACTATATTCCTAATGACACTAACTAAACAGATGATCTCCTAGATGAAAATACACTTTAAACTGCTCCAGTCACAAAAGATATGAAATACAGCACTCAAGATACTCAGCAAAACCAGACTGAAGTTGAAAGGACAATCAACAACAGCTGAAGTATGTATTTTTAAAAATGTAAGACTTCCTAACTATCATCTAAATTAATACAAGAGCCTTAATCAGTACTTTGGTTAATACCCTCTTTTAACATAGATTGCATTTAGTACTGTTAACTTGCTACCTTCATCATCTTTTTTTCCTCTTTAATGCATTACACAGTGACAATTCTAGAAGAACTGAAATATGACTTGCAGTGTAAGAGGATTCTTGCATGAACGGGGTGGGAGGGGGAAGTTCTATCCAGAATGTTTATCCCTGACAACAGATTTAAAGAAAACTATCTATGTACATTTGTGTTAAATTTTATGCCTTTTTCAAAACCTTCATCCCTGTAACCAAGTAGGTGTAAAAGTCTATAGAAAACCCCCAAACAACAAAGAAACAAAGCCACCATATTTGTTTTACTCTGCAGATCTAGAAGTGAGGCAACAGAGAAACTGTTTTAATGCAACCTGATCTCACAATTCTGCAATGTTGTACTGCAGATTTCCTGCCATAGGGTGGAACATGGGAATCCCATTTGTGTTCTGACGGATCCTGTCCACCTGAGGCCTGAAGTTCTCTTTGCCTTAAAAGCATTTGCTTTTAGAAACAATAATTGCAATACAACAATGCCATGTTATTTTAAGGAAAATACTTCTCCTTTATTGCAAGGAAAATTACTATGGGCAGCTAGAATTCGCTTCCAGTGTTTCAGCTGGGAGGACTTTTCAAGAGTCAGCCTCATTTATTGTGAGCTGTCAGTGCCCTAAGCAACCTGATCTAATGCTGAAGTTAGCCCAGCTGTGACCACAGGGTAGACCTGCTAACTTTTGATGTTTTGTGCAATTATTCTACAATTATATATAGAAGCATATGGCTATATATTCATCTGTCCTGTTTACCCACCTATGGAAAAAGAACACAGAACAGAATGTTTTCCTGGACATGTTTTTTTTTAGATTTAATCATGGTCACCTCATACCTGCATGCTCGTTTTCATTCACCTCACAAAAAAGGACAACCTCAGCTTCTCCTTCACCACTGCTGTCTAATTTCACAGGCACAAGTCTCTCTTTCCTCACATGGAATGCTCCTCTGAAAGGGGCACATTCTTAAGACAATTGGTGTCCACCTATCAATGTCCCTCCCCAGTCTTTTCTGCATGGCACCTTTATGTTGTGCCTCACAAGACACTGGGTATGAAGCATTCTGGCAGTTCAGCTGGCACAAGAGACAGCCTCTTAATAAAAACCATTTGTATCTGCAGGACAACAAGCTCATGAAATGCCACTGTCACGAAAGATCTGCAGCAGCCAAGTAAGTGACCCTGAGCACTCCTTGAGGAAAAGGTAAAATGCTAACACGTGAAGCCTATTTTTGGCATTAGTATCATCTCAGACAAGGAAATTAGCTACTAAATATAATTATGGCCTAATGAAGGTAATCATAAACAGCTGAGGCCTCAGACACCTGTATGATGCAGCAAATCAATACACTGTCCTAGACACCTCAGGAAAACAGAGCTAAGAAAGAATACCAATGACCAGCTCATATAGGGCCTGAACCTAACCTGGCTTGAGAAGGTGTGGGTGTGTGAAGGGGCTGGGCTGGCCCAAATACCGGTTTGGAATCTTCTTCTGCTGGGCAGGCTGGATGGAAAATCTTCGGAGAGCACATGACTTGCACACTAGAGGAAGAGAAATGCAACATGTCATGGTAAAAAGACCTTTCCAGTTAGAAAACTGTGGAACTCTACTACAGTAGTCAGACTCTTAGTAGCATTCATTGACATATACAACACAAATATCCCTCCTTAGCATCTCGATTTGTTGTGTACCCCAATAGTTCATGAAACCATGTGCACATGACTCAACTAATGATCAAATATTCATAAAACAGATTGAAAGAAACCCAACAATCCAGCAAGAAAACCCAGAAAGCTATGTTGGTTTGCACATCCCAATTCCTACACTTGGCCCTCTCCCCGCCTTGCTTCCCTCAAACACCACAGGGCTTCAAGCACAGCACCTGTATATTGTCTCTTGACTGTGTCTTCAAAAAATATCACTCATCTGGAACAATTATACAGTTTTCAAGGCCTTTCCAGTTCTTTTTTTACTAATAATGCTGCAAAGAAACCATCCAATAACACAGGTTTATACAGCAATGTGATTTTTTTTCCTTTAGGAAAGATACTCAAGATTCCCTGTTTATGTATTCAACTTGCTTGACAGTAGCATCAGCCAAACTGAAAACAAGTTCCTCAGAAGCAAACAGTTATGTATCCCACTTCCAGATCCACACACAGCCAAAGCAGGCAAATGTTAAAGAGAATTAAAAGCATCTGGGAGCTGGGGGTGGGCAGGGTATGACAACAGCCAAAATTAAACATGAATTGTTGGAAACTTTACCCTTTTTTAAATCTCAGTCACAGCCTTTTGCAGCTAAGAAACTGCTCGTGCCTCGATACAGATCATCAAGACAGATGGAAGGAGAAGGTAATCAGAGGGTAAACATCTACCTGATGTTGTGGAAACTGGTTATCTTCTGTGTCACCACATACCTACTACAAAATCAATTCATGCTGCCATAGCATGGCACTGCATTATTGGAACAAGCCATAACTAACTCTTCGCTAGCATAAGCAAGGAGAACACAACCAAACCAGCTGCCTGTCGGGGAGCTGAGCCTCAGAGGCTTACAGCAAAACATAGATTGTGGATTTTCTGTGGGAGCCTTTATGATAAGCTTCTCATTGAAGATCACTTATGCACGACAACTGATAGACGTAACATGAAGCGCTCGCTATGTGATGGAGACACAGCTGGTGAAATATAAGTACAGCTTTTTGTGCAGTTTAGCTTAAAATGAGTGTTTTCACTGTTTCTCTCTACACACACAGAGCAGACAAACAGGACAGCGTGCAATGAGACAGGAGGGCACAGTGGGCATTGTACAAAGCAGTGCTTTGATGGCAGTGAGGAGCTTTCCAAGTGGTCACTTTATTTATGTGAAGACATGCTGAGGAACTTGGGGCTGTTCAGCCTGGGGAAGAGAAGGTTGAGCTGAGACCCCATAGCAACCTCCTTGCATCCGAAGGGGCTCCAGGGAAGCTGGAGAGGGACTCTTCGTTAGGAACTGCAGTGACAGGACAAGGGGTAGCGGATTCAAATCGAAGGAGGGGAAATTTAGGCTAAATAGTAGGAAAACACTTTTTCCTGTGACGGTGGTAAGACATTGGCACAGGTTGCCCTGTAAACTGGTTCTTGATGATCTGTATCAGGGCATGAGCAGTTTCTTAGCTGCTGTTGTGACTGAGAATTTTAAAACAGGTAAAGTTTGTGACAATTCATATTTAATTTTGGCTGTTGTCATACCCTGCTCACCCCCAGCTCCCAGATGCTTTTAATTCTCTTTAACACTTGCCTGCTTTGGCTGTGTATGGATCTGGAAGTGGGATACATAACTCTGTGCTTCTGAGGAACTGTTTTCAGTTTGGACACCCTGGCAGTGTGCAAGGCCAGGCTG
>NW_008689143.1:4442-4783 GCF_000695815.1 Acanthisitta chloris | reverse complement strand
TTTCCTCCCCAAAGTCCTGAAAAAGTTTTTCTAAAGCTTCTAGTATGCCTTGGATGCTATAGTCCTTAAAGTATCTTCACAGGTAACTGATAGTTTTGAGTATCAGAACTAACTGATAATCTAATAATCTAGTGTTATATGAACACACATAGTAATAACAGTAATGTTGTCCTGGTTTTAGCCAGGATGGGGTTAATTTTCTCAGTAGCTAGTGTACTGCAGTGTTTTGAATTCAGAGTAATAATACATTGTTGGTTTGGTTTTGCTTGTGTCTCATGCTCTGCCAGTGAGAAGATACACAGGAAATTGGGAGGGAGCATAGCCGGGACAGGTGAGCTGGA
>NW_008689143.1:301-4424 GCF_000695815.1 Acanthisitta chloris | reverse complement strand
TCCCCACCATGGCACGTCATGCCCGGTGTTCCAGGCCGGAAGGGGCCGATCCTGGGGGAGGTTCTGGGTTGCGTCGGTCCACGGGTGGTGAGCAACTGTATTGGGCATCACTGATTTTGGGGTTTTCTTTCATTCTCTATTAGCATTGTAGCTCATTCTACTCTGTATTATTATCAAACTGTCCTTATCTCAACCCACATATTTTACTCCAGTTGTTCTCCTCCCCATTCCTCCGGGTTGGGGGGGGGGCAGAGCGGGGGGGAGGGAGTGTAAGCAGCTGCTGGTTCTTGGCTGCTGGCTGAGGTTAAACCACGACAAATGTACAATCGAACAAGTAATCAATACATTATTTCTATCACAATAAATTCTTAATAAAGTGCAAAACCATGAGTTTTCAGATCTAAAAATTTCAGGGGACATTAACTGTAAGTCAGAAAAACTGAAGTTTCTCAAAACTTTGCTTTGTTTCAAATTTTAAAACTCATGGTGAAAAATCTATGTAATAGTAAAGTGTGCTAAATTCCTTATTTTTATTGCAGGTGGAACCAGTTTATAAAATTAATTCAGTCATTAAAGTAAAAATACCCAAACAACGCCCCCCTCCCAAAGCAAGAACAAAAACTAGCAAACAAAAAAATCCCCAAACTTTGTAATAGTTAACGACTAACATGTCTGAAACATCACTAGTCTATCCCTAGTATACTCTGATTAGATTAAGGTTCCTACAACATACTTTCAAATATATGTTCTAAGTTTTGCTTGCATTTTAACAGTTATGTTCATTAACAAATGAGTCACTTGTATTCATAACATATTCCTACAACATTGCACCCAGGAACTCCTACGTGCATGTGTGTTTTTGCAAAACAGCTGAAAAGCAACATTGCTGGCCTCAAAACTTTGTAATTATATATATGCATGCTCATGCCATCCCAAATGCATTTTTTCTTTATTCATAGAAAATATGTAACATGTACTGGGGCAAAGTAGTATTTTTTTCCCCTAGATTATCCATTCATAGAAGCATGTTTGTATTGGCATTTATCAAAAGCTGTATACTGGCTATGAGCTTTTATTATTCAGGACAGTGATTTTATTCAGTAAGCTGGCAAAGCTGGTAACATCCAGATAACAGATTTTACTGGTGAGAATACCTTCAAAATGCCAAACCACCATGTTGAGCATTCAAATCAAGTACTTTTCTCTCAATTATTCAAAATATATTTGTTTCAGTATAACTGTTTATTATCACTTGATAGTTCCCACCTATTTATATATGTTACCAGTTTGTCTGCCTGCATAACAAAAAGATATTCCAAGAATTCACATAGATCTTCCCTAGAGTAGAATTACTGTAGCAATAATATGGAAGAAAAGGGGAGTAGAAAATAAGAAGTACCAACTTATATTATGTGATGAATGTACAATATGAATCTGAGATTACCCTTAGTCTGTCTGAAAATATATTTCATATTATGCTGCTAGGAATGAGTTCAAACTTACTATTTTTCCCTTTGGGTATACAATATCCCTGAAGAAATTAAGACACATGATGGTACATAAAGTTAGGCAGTCATGACAAATCATACCCATGGCACAGTAAATTTAGGAAAGGTAAAGCCTGTGCCTAGAAAAGCTAAAATTCAAGCTTCCTCTCACACTTGCTTCAAAAAACAATGAAATCTGAATAGAAGTGCAGCTAAGCTTTTACTTGAAGTGCAGTGCAAACGTAACTATAGCAGAGGTAGTTGTCAAAAAGACAGCTTACTCTGATGTTGGGTGTAATCAATAAGGAATGTGGTTATCTGCAGCAAACCACCAAAATACTAAAGGCTCTCACACACAGCATAACATTCACTCATCACTTAACTTGGAGGCTGCATTTGCTGGAGAGACTTCAAAAATTCAGATAACCTCCAGAGACAGAATGTTAAGTGATACACAAGAAATGTTGTTAAATTGAATATAATTGGCATATACTAAAAAGAGAAGATACTCACTGCAAAGTTCTGGTTATATCCAGATGGATAGAACTCAGGTGCTTTAACAGACAACTTTGATGTTACCAGAGGAGCCACAGCCACCTGAGATTCAGCCATTTCTGGTCCAGAATCAGGAACTGAAACTTTTTCTCGTGATCCAGATGGAATTCTTGCCTGTTGCAGGTGTTCTGAAAAGTTATTGATAAACGGGTTTTGTTAATGTTTTTTCTTAGATGCCTCTAAATTAGTATGCATTCACACAGAGTACACACAGAGAATACATCACTTTTTGGACTTTAAATATACTTTTACTTGTACTATAAATATACTTTCCTCCGAGCTCAGGAGGGATGCATCCCAATAAAGAGGAAGGCAGGAAAAAATGCCAGGAGGCCTGCGCAGATAAACAAGGAGCTCCTGGACAAACTAAAACACAAAAAGGAAGCCTACAGAGGGTGGGAGCAGGGACAGGTAGCCTGGGAGGAATACAGAGATTGTTCAAGCAGCCAGGGATCAGGTTAGGAAAGCTAAAGCTCTGTGATAGACTCAAACCTGGCCAGGGATATCAAAGGCAAGGAGAAAAGCTTCTATAGGTATGTCAGTGATAAAAGGAAGACTAGGGGAAATGTGAGCCTTCTCTGGAAGGATACAGGAGACCTGGTTACCCAGGATATGGAGAAGGCTGAGGTGCTCAACAACTTTTTTGCCTCAGCCTTTACCAGCAAGTGCTCCAGCCATGCTGCTTGAGTTGCAGAAGGCAAAGACAGGGATTGGGAAAATGAACTCTCCACTGTAGGAGATCAGGTTTGTGACCATCTAAGGAACCTGGAGGTGCATAAGTCCATGTGACCTGATGTGATACATTCATGGGTCCTGAGGGAACTTGTGCTGAAAGTGGCTAAGACACTATCCATGATATTTAAGAAGTTGTGGCAGTCAGATGAAGTTCCCACTGACTGGAAAAGAGGAAACATAACTCCCATTTTTAAAAAGGGAAATAAGGAAGACTCAGGGAAATACAGAGCAGTCAGTCTCACCTCTATGTCAGGCAAGGTCATGGAGCAGATCCTCCTGGAAACTATGCTAAGGCACATGGAAAATTAGGAGGTGATTGGTGACAGCCAATATGGTTTCACTAAGGGCACATTGTGCCTGACAAATTGGGTAGCCTTCTACAAGGGGGTTACAGCAGTGGTGGATGAGGGAAGAGTGACTGATGTCATCTACCTGGACTTGTGCAAAGCATTTGACACTGTCCCACATGACATCCTTGTCTCTAAATTGGAGAGACGTGGATTTGACAGGTGGGCCACTCAGTGGATAAAGAACTGGCTGGATGGTCACACTCCAAGAGTTGCAGTCAACGGTTCATTGTCCACGTGGAGGCCAGTGACGAGTAGTGCCTCTCAAGGGGTCGGTGATGGGGCTGATATTGTTCAACATCTTTGTCAGCAACATGGACAGTGGGATCGAGTGCTTCCTCAAGTTTGCTGACAACACCAAGCTGTGTTGTGTGGTCAACACTCTGGAGGGAAGGGATGAAACCATCAAGAGGGACCTTGACAGGCTGGAGAGGAGGACCTGTGCAAACCTCATGAAGTTCAATGAGGCCAAGTACAAGGTCCTGCACCTGGGTTGGAACAATCCCAAACACAAGTGCAGGCTGAAGAATGGATTGAGAGCAGCCTTGAGGAGAAAGACTTTGGGGTGCTGGTTGACAAGAAGCTCAACACATCCCAGCCATGTGCGCTTGCTGTCCAGAAAGCCAACTGTATCCTGGGCTGCATCAAAAGCAGCATGGGCAGCAGGGGAGGGAGGGGATTCTGTCCCACTATTTCACTCTTGTGAGACACCACCTGGAATGCTGCATCCAGCACTGAGGTCCCCAACACAAGAAAGATGTGGACCTTCTGGAACAACTCCAGAGGAGGGCCATGAAGATAATCACAGGGCTCTGCTATGGAGATGGGTTGATAGAGTTGGAGTTTTCAGCCTGGAGAGGGGAAGGCTCTGGAGAGACCTTATAGCAGCCTTCTAGTACCTAAAGGAGGCCTACAAGAAAGCCAGAGAGAGAGTTTTTACAAGGGCATGAAGTGACAGGACAAGGGGTATGAGCTTCACATTGACACAGAGTAGGTTTA
>NW_008689143.1:0-215 GCF_000695815.1 Acanthisitta chloris | reverse complement strand
GCTATTCGAATGGGTCCCTGCCCATGGCAGGGAGTGGAATGAGATGAGCTTTAAGGTCCTTTCCAACCCAAACCGTTTTATCATCCTATACTTCAAATATATTTATATATATTTTAATATGGACAAAGCTTTCACTTGAGCAAACTCTAGGTGCCTTTGTACATGACAGAGAGTGAACACAATAAATGTTCATGTGAAGATTACAAAAAAAAAAA
>NW_008689142.1:0-2467 GCF_000695815.1 Acanthisitta chloris | reverse complement strand
CAACTTTTTGATTTTTCAAGTCTTATTACTTTGATTTTAATGAAAAAATATTGATTTCATGATTTATTTCATTATTTAATGAAAAATTTTTTCTCTCAGGTTCCCTTACAAAGTGGCACAGGATATGCGAAGCTTTTAATGGCCTGAAGGTATTTGGATAGCAGCATGCACCTAAATGTTATAAAGTGCTGTATTACAAAGAATAACAGGAACAGTTACTTTAACAGTCCAAACACATACTGCTTTTCAACTAAAAATTTTAGAGTGTCTATCCATTGTCCATATGGAGACTCTTCATCATTATCTGATGCAATGTGGACAGGAGTTTGGGTCATCTGGATACAGGAAGAAGTCTGAGGTACTCAGCAGAAAGATACTGCAGAAAGTCCTGAGCAGGACTGCAGGGACCCAGCGGTGCTTTTCTGGCATCCAGAATGGCTCTTTCACACCCAGGCTGGTTTTGCACTAAGCTGCCTGTTTGTTTCCACATTAATTTTATAATCTGATCTGGAAGTGATAATTGCTTCCCAGTACTGAACCCAAGTGGGCACTGTGTATTTCTGTAGTTTTGTCAACCATAGCCCATGTCAAGATGAATTTGCTGTGTGCTTTGTGCTGCCTCTTGAGAGTAGAAAATGTCTTCTACTCGCTGCTACTGTTTCCATATAGTTTTAAAAGCACAGTCTGTAAGATTTTTTGTCATTGATTTGAGGGTGTTTTCTTGTGAGAAGGAAAAACAAAAAAGACACGTGGGCACCCTGAATTAAGGGCATTCTGAATTAAGTGCATGATGTTAGCAATTCCAAATCAGGGGCTGCAATCTCAGCTAGGATGAAAAGCCCAGTATAAATTTGATTGTAGAAGCAGAGAAACTTCCAAATGAAAACTAGGTTCTAGGTCTGCAAGGCAAAGTGTCAGTACTAGAGCTTGGGATGTGGTACTTTAACTGAAGAGCCAGTGTCCCTGAAAGTTCATAAACTGATGGCAAAAATAAGTGTAATAACTGGAAATATCAAGGTGTAGTAGGAAAATTCTTAATTTCTCGCTTCAATAATGACTATTTTCTGGTTTTTTAAACTCAAAAACAATGATAAAGGGACAAAGAAGAAGGAATTTTGCCCGATGAGGAGGACCCTATGGAGCCTGGGAAAACGGAAGACCCCTTCCAGCCTAGATCTACTGTAATCTCTGAGGTATGGAAATATGTGGAAGTCTGGATCATTTAGAACTAAGAAATGTCTGAGAAGAAGGAGAAAAATGCTTCATTTAAAAGAATTGTTCTAAGTTTGTACGCAGAGCATTTTCTTATTTTAACTTCGTCAGTCTTGTTTGGTGTGCATTGAATCAATGCTTTCATGTTAAGCAAATCCCTTATTATTGATTTGGGGACAAAAGTTTTGTAGACACAGTAAATGAAAGGTATTGTAAACATGTGACTGGACATCTAAAACCATGATCATTTATTTCTCACTGGAATGAAATTAATTTGCAGAAAATGCAATTTGTCATCTTAATCCTAAAACCATCTTGCTCTTTTTTTAAAGGCAAATAGAGAGAAGGCAGCAAGAAAGAAAATCAGTATGAAGAGGTAGGGAGGGGAAGAAAGGGAAGAGGTGGTACTCAATTTTTATCAGTGCAGAAGGGAGGTGTTGCAAGGGCATGGGTGGGACAAAGAGGAAAAAGGCCTGCTTAAGCTAGGTTCCCTGTTCACTGGTATGTAAATTATTTTGGAAGCCAACAATGGAAAATACCTGGGTAGGCAAACGATCTCCTGACCAGAGGTGTAACCACTGAGATCAGAGCAAACCTGAAGTTCTCAAAACTTTGCAGCCGAATTCAAGGCCAGCCGAATTCAAGAGATGTTCTTTGCTGGGATTTTTTCTTCAGGAATTTTGAGACACTCACACAGAAAAATCCTGAGAAAGCAAGAAAACATCTAATTAGGGAAGCACTATTTATAAATGGAAAAAGCTCTTCAAATGCATAGTCCAACATTGCCAAACCTTTGGTTAGGTCCTGGTATCAAAGAGCATCAGTTACCTATTTTGCTTAAAGCAGATGGTTTCTTCTTTTTTGCACTCTGACCATTTGAGATCCATCGAATCACAGAATCATTTAGGTTGGACAGGACAATTGAGTTCAATTGTTAAGCTAGCACTACCAAGTCCATCTTGCACTGATTTAACTTGCCATTTGTCCTTGCCCATTTTCTGCCACACAACAGTTTTTTTCAATGAGTACTTACATGTTTTGCAGACTGAGAACCTTCTCCTCCTTGGAAACTCATTAGAGTTTTCCTAAGACCACTGGAGCCTACCCTTGATCCATGTTTTAGAACATTCCCTGAATTGCATCTTTCTGAAAAACAACTGTCCCTTCAGCAGAGAAATAAATCAGTGTTGATTTTTTTTCCCCCAGCTTCGCCAAAAATTCACTCTAGAGGTGGATTTAAAAGTTTTTCAGGCAT
>NW_008689141.1:0-404 GCF_000695815.1 Acanthisitta chloris | reverse complement strand
AGGCCAGCTGGACAGCTTTAAGCTCTGAAACCTGACTCGATCCACCTTGTCCCACGGTGGCTTGTGCAACTCATCATGTGGGGCTCCATACTGCAACTTTCCATTTCTGATTAGTGCCTACATTTCGACAGGAACCATCAGTGAAGAGGGCATATCGTCTTTCAGTCTCTGGTAACTCATTATGTAGTGGGGCTTCCTTGGCACGTGTAACTTGCTCTTCCTCTTCTTCAGAAGATAATCCAAAATTCTCCTCTTCAGGCCAGTTTATTATAATTTCCAGAATCCCAGGGCGATTTGTGTTTCCAATACAGGTGCGCGTGTGATGAGGGCAATCTATTTGCTCCATGTGGTGTTGGTGGGATGATGCATGGAAAGAGCCTTTCCCTGGAACATCCAACCTAGCA
>NW_008689140.1:0-755 GCF_000695815.1 Acanthisitta chloris | reverse complement strand
GGTCAGATAGGACCTGCCCTTCCTAAATCCATTCTGGCTGGATCTGATCCCTTGTCCATCCTGTAGGTGCTGTGTGATTGCACTTAGGATGATCTGCTCCATGATTTGCCAGGCACTGAGGTCAGGCTGACAGGCCTGGAGTTTCCTGGGTCCTCCTTGCAACACTTTTTTTGTGGATTGGTGTGACATTCGCCAACTTCCAATCATCTGGGACCTCCTCAGTGAGCCAGGACTGTAGGTAGATGATGGAGAGAGGCTTGGCAAACTCTTTCATCAGCTCCCTCATCACTCTGGGATGGTTCCCATCCGGTCTCATAGACTTGTGAGGATCCAAGCGGCTAAGCAGGTCTCTAACCATTTCCTCTCAGATCCCAGGGAGCTATTTGGATTCCTATCTCCGTCTATCAGTTCTAGAGGTCAACTGTCCTGAGGACAACCTGACCTACTATTAAAAACTGAGGCAAAGGAGGTATCAAGTATATCAGCCTTTTCCTCATTTTTGGTCACTCTGTTCCCTCCCATGTCCAACAAGGAATGTTTGGGTAGAGTTAAATTTCTTCCAAGTGGCTAGTATGGGCTTAGGTTTTCGATTTGTGCTGATCACAGGTTTGATCAGTGTCCTGGGTTGCAGTGTGGGGGTAACCCGTGTTATGTATTCGATTGTCAAATCCAGGAGCTGTTAAAGCAGGTGGGGGCAATAATCATTATCTACTTATCCCAGATGACTACCTCAGGGGGCTGTCCCTGTTTAATGG
>NW_008689139.1:0-1018 GCF_000695815.1 Acanthisitta chloris | reverse complement strand
AGCCCAGGATTCGATTTGCTTTCTGGACTGAGCTCATACACTGCCAGCTCACTGTGAGCTTCTCATCCACTGTCACTCGTCAGTGCTGCTTGCAATGGCGTCCCCCCTGTGCTGGTTTCAGCTAGGGTGGAGTTAATTTTGGTTTTCCTTCTCAGTAGCTGGTACAGTGTGGTGTTTGGATTCAGAGTGAGAATAATGTCTATAGCATACTGGTATTTTTGTTTCTGCTAAATTGTGTTTATCATAAATTAAGGACATTTTCCTTCTTGTATCTCATGCTCTGCTGGAGAGAAGGTACACAAGAGAAACTGGGAGGGAGCATAGCCAGGACAGGTGACCTGAACTAACCAAAGGGATATTCCGCACCACAGAATGTCATGCCCAGTATATAAGCAGGAAGGGGAGTCAATCCGGGAGGAGTAACAGGGTTGTGTCAGTCCGCGCGTGGTGATCAATTGTCTAGTGCATCACTCGTTTTGTTTTGTTTGGTTTTTTCCCTTTCACTTTCTTTTTATTATCCATTAGCATTTTAGCTCATTCTTCTCTTTATTATTAAACTGTTCTTATCTCAACCTACATATTTTATTTGATTTTCTCCTCCTCATTCCTCCGGGTTGCGAGGGGAAATGGGGAAGGAGAGAGTGTGAGCGGCTGCATGGTTCTTGGCTGCTGGCTGGGGTTAAACCACAACGCCCACCCAACCTGTAGCTGTTCCTGGGATTGCCACAGCCCAGACATAGGACCTTGCTCTTCATTTTGTTTAATTTCATGAGGTTTGCATTGGCTCATCTCAAGCCTGTCAAGGTCCCTCTGGATGTCCCATCCCTTCCCTCCAGTGTGCCAACTGCCCCACACACTTGGTGTTGTCAGCGAACTTGCTGAGGGTGCACTCAATCCACCGTCCATGTCGACAACAAAGATGTTGAACAATATCAGCCCCAGCTGATGGGACACCACTCCTCACTGGCCTCCACGTGGACACTGAGCTGCTGGCCACAGCCCTCTGCATGGTGCCATC
>NW_008689138.1:0-2524 GCF_000695815.1 Acanthisitta chloris | reverse complement strand
CATCCATCCATCCCTCCATCCATCCACGATGCAGGTTAGGATAATCCCTCAGAGGTATCTGCAGTGGGATGGGTTGGACTAGGACAAGGAGAAAGAAAGTTACTTCCAGGAGGTTTCTCATTGCAAATCCTTGGAGAATTTTTGGATCTGCTCCTGCCCTTCCTGGGCCTCAGCACCATCCATAGTTTGGGACCAATTTGCTCCTTGCCTTGAGGTTTGAGAGGAGCCACAACCCAAGAAGTGCCACGAGGCAACCCCAAAATCTGGGGGAGGAATGACAAAAGGCTGCGAAGGCAACCTAAGTCCTCCTGGCGCTAATTAACGTGCGAAGAACATGTTAATTGAGCATTATGGTTGGCTAATGAGCCTTCTAGGGGGGTTAATGGTCTTGAGGGCCGGGGAAGGAGGAGGATTCTCGGATGTCTGGCATAGATTTTGCATTTTAATCAATGGCAAAGCTGCTCTGGGCGATGTTTTTAAAGCTCCACTGAAACGCGGAGAGGCTGAAATGGTCAAAAAAAAATGAAGCCGAACGAGGTCGGAGGCGAATTCCCTTGGGCAGAGCACTCCAGGCTGATTTGAGCAACAATTTTCGCTCTTCTCCAAGCAGAGAAAAAAAAAAAATCCAAGCGGGAAAAAGAGAATAATTATGTGTCTGAGCTTAAATTCAGCAAAATCCAACTCACAGCCGAGCAGAGCGCGGAGTTCTGGGGAGAAACCTCGGAGCACCTTCCCCAAGTCTTTTTATCCCGATTTTTTTCTGGTTTGGTTCTCCTCTTTTGCTTTTCCTTTTCCCCGGGGATTTATTCCCAGTAAAGGCCTAATTTTCCCCATGTTTTTGGCTTTTTTTGGGCTTTTCCTAACCCCTTTTCCCTTCGTTTTTTCATATTTTCGCTCACAGCATCCCCTAAAGTCGCTTCAATCCTCTCCCAAGTTTTGAGTCTTTTCCTTAGAGTTTTGAAACGGAGTTAATTTAGAGATTTGCTTCATCTTCTCCTCCTTTTTTCTTCCTCTTTTTCATTCCTTCCCCCCCCCCTTTTATTTTTTTTCTAGTTGTACTATTATTATTTCACCCAATTCCCTTGGTTTTTTTGAGCTCCAGGACAAAATGTCTAATCTCGTGGGGAATTGAGGCTCCAGAAAAATAAAAAAACTTCCCTGGGAGAAGCGTTTAATGCTAATTTGGGCTGGGGAATTGCCCAAAAATCGGTGCAAATGAAGGAAAATGGAAATAAAGGAGTGTCCGATGTGTCCTGAGTGATTTTCCCTTTCCTGGTGCTCTGCGCGAGTCGTTTTTGAGGGTTTGATGTTGACGAAATTAACACATCAATTAAATAACTCAATCGGAAATAAGTGAAGGAGCCTTAAAATATCTTGATTTTATTCGGTTTCTCTTCTTTTAACTTTACCTGATGGACAAAAAGAAGGGAAAAAAAGCTCCGAAAAGAAGAAACTTCGCTTAAAAAAAAAAGAAAAAGAAGCAAAAACAAGTCCTGGAAATGATCCTCAAAGCTGAAATTTTTGGATTTCCATAAGGACAAAACCGGTACCAACTCCTCACTAAAAAATTGTTATTTTTCCTTTTCCACGACATAATTCTATATGTTTTTCTTTCGGGATTTTCAGTTTAGGAGCTAAACTTGGAAATATCCATTCATCTTCACTAAATTCTTCCCTCCTAAATTAAACATCAAATAATTAAAGCAAATAAAGCACAGATAGATTTTAAAAAATGACATTTTCAGTAGGGAAAACGAACTCTGAACTGCGAGAAATTATTTAAAAGAGGGAATAATTTCAAGATTTATTTTTATTCCCCTTTAAATGTTCACCTCGTTCCTTTTCCTCTTCTTTTCCCTCCCTTTAAAGCACCAGGATGGTTTTTTTCACCCCCTGGACGTCTTCTTTTCCCTCCCTTTAAAGCACCAAGATGTTTTTTTTTCACCCCCTGGACAAGCTATTTTTGGGAAAGGATGAGGATGGATCTACTTGAGATTTTCCTAGGAGGGGAAAAAACTCCCCCACGATTAAACCCACAAAGTACTAAGACTAAAAGGCAGGAAAACAGCTCCAATTCCAGCATTTTTTTCCCCCAAGCAATAGGAAAAAAACATTGACAAAAGCAAATGGGAAGAGGAAAAGCTTTTCCTTATTCCCTCTCTGCCCCTTCAAAGGCAAAAATGTTGAAGAAAATAATTTTTTCTCGTTAAGAAATGGGGGAAAATAGCCCAATTTGACTTATTCCTTTTTCACTTGGTTCTTTCTCTCTCTCTCTCGTGGCTCTTGGGGATGTTTTGAAGGTCAAAATTTGGTCACATCTCTCCCAAACCAGTTGGGACTCTGCTCTGGGGGGTTGGTCCCTTCTGGGCTCAGAGTGGTGGGAAACCAAATTGAATTTGGCAACACTGGAACTCTGGAGAGGAATTTTTTTTTTGGATCTAGAGGTGTGGGAGTGTCCCACCCACTGCTCATCTCTTCATGTTCCTGTTGCTTTTCTCCACCAGAGCAAGTTGTTCAAGGCTTT
>NW_008689137.1:4974-5594 GCF_000695815.1 Acanthisitta chloris | reverse complement strand
TTGTGTTGTTAAAGTAGTAACGAGGAAAGAACAAGCTGCTTGTGAGGAAACGACCACAGAAATGCTGCTGGGGGCACTGTTCAGTGGTGACAGGAGAGCTGCACTTGCTTTTCTTAACTTTGAGTGCTGTGAAGCACTTGATTCCATCCAACTCAAAGGCAAACCAAAGGGTTTGCTGGAGAGCAGCAGCCTGAACCTTTTGAATGTGGTGTGATCTCTATTGTTTGCTGGAAAGCAGCAGGCTAAGCCTTTTGAATGTGGTGTGATCACTACTGGCCTAGAAAATTTCCTTGTAGCTGGAAGTACCTGGCCACTGTCCTGCCAAAAGTTAAGCCTCTGGAGGGTAATAATGCCAACACCTATGGCCACTGCTGGTGGCTGAAGTCTGTAGTTGCTATGTATTTCTGTATGTTACTCTTCCACTTCAAAACAGTATCATAAATGTTTGCTGTTGATGATACAAAGGACAACACCGAGGTAGCTCATTCTAGGGAAAATGACTGCAGGTGTCTGTCTCCAGGAGGGAATCTGCACCCCTGGGGCAGCTCATCACCTGCCAGCAGTGAGGATGAAAAGCTCAGGACTGCAACTACTTCTACCTGTAGGGAGGGAGAAGCAGG
>NW_008689137.1:1568-4931 GCF_000695815.1 Acanthisitta chloris | reverse complement strand
AAGGGGTGGAGAAGGCAGAGAGTGAAGTAAGGACCCTCTGTGCAGTCTCAGCACGATTTGCACCCCACAACATTTAAAGTGTCAAGGACTGCTAGCAGAAAGGTAACCAGACTGGGTTCCTGCTTCAGCTTTGCTCCCTTGAAACAGGCTTCTCTGTGACTCAGTTTTCCCACTTGCAAAACATCCACAGTGTCAAGTATTTTATGAACTTCTGGAACTTCATGAAGACTGAGATAATTGGCGTTGTCCAAGCCAGTCAAAATCTGAATGTTAAGACCAAAGTCAGGTTCTATGGAGAGATTATCAATCCATCCCAGCAAACTCATTCTGCCTGAATACCTGAGGGTATTTTATTGTAGTATGTTGCTGATGGGAGATTGTTACTCACAGGACTCCCAGAATTTAGCAGGCAAACACAGTGTAACAAACCCACGGAAAATTAAAACACAGTTTTGCTACAACAAGTCATTTTTTAGAGTTATGAAATGAGTTTTGTGCAGGAATGAAAAAAACCCTAGGATGGTTTTGCTTTCTGGTTGAGTTGGAGAAAGGTCACTGCTTTCAGGGATGTTGCTCTTTATTTCATTGTTGAGAGAATCATTGGATTTGTGGGCCGAGAAACACATTTTACTCTTCCTCAGGGAAAAGAAATAACCTTCACCTCTTGTATTTATAGCTTTCTGTTTTCCGAGTGCCATCATTTCTTGTGTTGTTGATGAGTAAAAGCATGAGGTTAGCATTTGATAATCTAGTATAGGTTATAATCTATAATCATCTATGATAATCTAGTATAGATCATCAAAGTACAGTAAAGGTGAGGGTTTTTTTTAACAAAACAGATATACAGAGAAGAGTTCTATTCTAGCTCTCATGATTATTATTCTTCTCATATCTAGTGTGAGTTAAAAACACAGCATGTAGTCTGGATAATTCAAACAATTTTTCAGTGTTTACTTTGCTCTAATCTGGGTATGCAGCATGTTAGTTTTTACTGTAGTTAAGAAATTTTCTGGACCAATGTGAAAGGACTGAGAAACTGTTGAGTCCCCTAAGAGCCTAGTAATTTTTTTTTTTTGGTACGGGCTTATTTATACATTCTTAAACTGGTTTTACAGTAAATGAACCATGAATAGAGGTAACTGTCTTCAATAGCTGGTTGTCAAGTACCAGATTTTCAAGCTTCTGTAAAATGCGACCCCTGAAGTAGTGTGTTCTTACTGCAATGAACTGGGATTTACAGATGTTACTTCCAATAATGCCAACATAAATTTAGCAATCTACTCCTAGCATAAAGACTTAATATTGAGGTCAGAGAGAAGCCTATGACTGGATTTGGAAGGGATATAAAGTTTGGAGGAGTGTATTTTCCTCATTTTGGAGGGATTTGCAGGTGTACACACCATAAAGGATGTATATCCACTGCTTTTTACTGGGGGAGAAAAAAAGACATACACGTTTCAGGGCTCCACTGCCACTTTCCAGAATCACTCATATGCTTAAATTCATCATGCTGAAGTTATTCATGTGCAAGAAATTGGTTTCCTGTGAGCATAAAATTTGTTAGGATTTATAAAGTTGCAATTAAAGCCAACAAAAACTCTCAGTAGTGGAAAAACTGGTACATGTGAGTATTTTCCAGTGGCTGGATGCACTGACTTAATTCTGGGGCCATGCTAAATATGCATTTCTGAGGGCAGATTCTACTTCAGCACATCAGCTGTCCCTCCTGTGAGTGGCTGGTTGAATTAGTACCTGCTGCTCACAGTAAAGCCTTCTGCTTTAGTGTGTATCAGTCAGTGGCAAGGTGACTTCAGGAACATGACATGAGTGTGTTATAAGAGGTGGTGCAAGCATGAATGTGTGTGTTTTAATTATTCCCTCTTCCTCCTTGTACAGTAAATCCATGGTTGTCTTAGGTCAAAGAGTAATGGGTAGAAATTGAAAGAGGGGAGATTTAAATTAGATATTAAGAAGAAGTTTTTCCCTATGAGGGTGGAGAGACACTGGCACAGGTTGCTCAGGGAGACTGTGGTCAAAGCCAGGTTGGATAAAGCCTTGAGCAACCTGCTCTGGTGGGAGGTGTCCCTGCCCAGGGCAGGGGGTTGGGGCTGGATGATCTTTAAGGTCCATTCCAACCCTTTAACATTCTATGATTCTATGATTCTCAAAGGCAAAATGCAGGAAGAGTACCAACATTAGGAAAAAGAGTCTTCAACTTTCCATTTCTTCACTTCCTACTTCAGCGACAGTCATTCTTCTCTGCACCCACTCACTCTGCTCCACTCCAGCTTCTGCTCGTGCTAATTATCACTTGCTGTTTCTGTCTCACTAAGTTCTTTCTGAGCACTGTCTTATAAGGAGAGGCTGAGAGAGCTGGGACTGTTCAGCCTGGAGAAGAGGACTCAATGCATAACTGAAGGGAGGGTGCAAAGAGGACAGAGTCAGAACTGTCCTGTCTTATAAGGAGAGGCTGAGAGAGCTGGGACTGTTCAGCCTGGAGAAGAGGACTCAATGCATAACTGAAGGGAGGGTGCAAAGAGGACAGAGTCAGAGCTCAGCAATGGTTCCAGAGGCAATGGGCACAAACTGGAACATGGGAGGTTCTCTCTGAACATCAACCAGGGATCTGTGAGGGTTCTGAGCACTGGAATAGGTTGTCCAGAGGAGTGGTCTCCATCCTTGGAGATGTTAAAGATTATTAAGGTATGCTCATCCCGAGCAACCAGCTCTAGGTGGCTCTTCTTGAGTGGAGGAGATGACCAGATGACCCTTACAAACTCAACCATCCTATGATCCTGCGATTCTGCTGTCAGATTTATACTCTCCCCTCTTTTCCGTTGCTTTTCAGAAGTCCACTTAGTTCCCCATCCTGCAGCCTTCATTCATCTCCAGCACTCTGACCCTTTGCACAGGCAGACTCATCCTCTTTAGTGGTGCACCTTCCCCATTACCCTAAAATAAACAGCCTAGGGAGAGATACATGAGTGCTGCATTTAGCAAAGCTTCTCCAGAGATGTGACTTCTTATTCCTACAACTTATTTTCTGATAGAATTTAGTAGGAATGGGGCAGGAAGTGGAGTACTAGGATGTTAAGGAAACCTTAACAGGTATTGACTGACTGATGAAATAACTTATCACTGATACCATTCAGAAAAATGGACTGTGAACAGCTAGCAACACAGTCTAGGGTGTGACATAACATTTTCATCAAGTTCAGTCTGCAGAGTTAAAATATGGTTTATGTTCACATCCTTTACTAAAATCCTAAATGCTGTTGGTACTTGGGGTGGGTAAAATCCCGTGAACAGAGTCTCAAACTAGACAGTCAACAACTCTTAGAGGTCTTTCGGGGAACATCATTT
>NW_008689137.1:0-1543 GCF_000695815.1 Acanthisitta chloris | reverse complement strand
CCTGAGCTCCTGGCTCTGTTGCAAGTCTCAGGTGTGGTCAAGGGCAGATAACTTGAATATCTCAACTTCAACTTTCCAATCATTAAGAGAAAGGAAGAGAGACTTGAAAATATTGCAAGGAGTACATATAACTGGCTGCTCTTTTGTTATTTAATGAAGTTTTAGGACACATTCATCTTCAGCTAAGTGCATTATGCTCTGGGAAACATTGAGGTCTCATCCAGAACTGCAGCAAGAAAGGCTGCATGGTTGGCTGATGAAGCATAAACTGCTTCATTTTACTTACACTGAGCCTGTCTTCAAGGTGGTCGTCAAAGATAGCCACCAGCAGAGCAGTGTGGCAGCAGGCAAACATGCAGCATGTGCAGGGTGTGAGCCACAACTTGATTTGTCAACATTGGCAGCTAGTGGGGAAGACAATTACCTAGGGAATTTTGATTACCAGGGCCAACACAGGCTCTCTGTGGTAACTGGAGAATCATACTTTGTCAAAGAGGTTGGTGACCTCAGTCCAGTTTTTTGATGGATGAGTACCTGTCCATATTGCCATAATTGCAAGGACCCATGAGCTGGATCAGCAGAGACAGAGGCTAAGGGCTCAAAGTCTCTCTAAACTGAGGTGTTTTAGCTGTGAAACCACTTAACAACTTAATCACCTCTGAATAAACTGATCTCTAATCCATATAAGTGCTTCAATGCACTTAGGAGCCAAAATAACATGTTCAGAGCACTTTGTCACTCAACATCGCTATCCTTGCACTAGCCATGCTTCACATTTCTAGTAGTTTTACATCACTCACTAAAAACTAGGCAAAGGAACAGCAATCAAACATCAAGTAACACTCCAAGGGGAAGAAAAGGTGTATACACAAGTGTTCATTGGTAACTGGGCGTCGGACAAATGCTTTATTAGGCAGGCAGCATACTGCTTGGATGACATTACCAATTCTTGAAGGATTTATAATGTGCCATTGAAAACAGAGAGATTTAAACTAAAATCTTGCAAAGACTTACAAACCACATGTTTAGCTTTACACCTCGTACGTAGTTTCACTGAGGTCAATGAAACTATTCACCGTGGAAAGCTAAGAAGGTGTGTAAATCTGTGCAGCATTAAACATTTTGCATGATTATCTCCCCAGGGACCGGAAACAGGGATTGGCAGCTATCAGACATCTAGGGTAAAATGGCAACTTGTGTCATTAAATATTGGCCTAATTGAAAAACAGCATTAAGAACCGTGGAACAATCCTGGCCTTTTTTTTCCTAACTTGCAGCGGGTGCTGTGTGGCTCCGACCTGCTCCCCGCAGTCCCCCCCGACAATTGCGATTTGCTCACCCATGGCTACAGTGTGTTTCAACCACCCAAATAAGTATTTTTATAACTTTCCTTTTTTTTTGAGTGTTTGGCAGAACTGGTGTTGGGATGGGGTGCAGGTTAAGCAGGAGTGATGTACATAAGGAACCCTTGAAAGCAAACCTTCTCCCACAGTCCTGAAAGTGCTGCACCACCGATGATCATAGACTCATAGAATCAACCAGG
>NW_008689136.1:0-6432 GCF_000695815.1 Acanthisitta chloris | reverse complement strand
GAAGAGGAGGCTAAGGGGAGACCTTATTGCAATCTACAACTACCTGAAAGGAGGTTGTAATCAGGTGGGGGTTGGTCTCTTCTCCCGGCAATTAGCAGGAGGACAAGACGGCACAGACTCAAGCTCTGCCAGGGGAGGTTTAGGTTAGATATTTGAAAGATATTTTTACAGAGAGAGTAGTCAGGCATTGGAATGGGTTGGCCAGGGAGGTGGTGGATTCACCATCCCTGGAGATTTTCTAGATGAGAGTGGATGGGGCACTTAGTGCTGTGGTCTAGTAACAATGGTAGGGTTGGTGTCAATGATCTTTGAGGTCTTTTCCAACCTGGCTGATTCTGTGATTCTGTGATTCTATGATTCTATGAATTGTAGTGATAGGACAAGGAAATCAGGTACAAATTGAGAGAGGTGAAATTTATGTTGGGTACTAGGATGAAATTTTTTACAGTGAGGGTGGTAAGACACTGACACAGGTTGCCTGGTGAGGTTATAGATGCCCCAACCAGGGCAGTGTTCAAAGCCATGTTCGATGAGTACTTGAGCAACCTGGTCTAGTAGGAAGTGTCCCTCCTATGGCAGAGGGGTTGGGACTAGATGATCTTTAACATTGTGTGATGTAGATTAGGATTCCAACGGGGAGTTTACACTGTTTTGGATGATAGTAAACCCGCAGGTAGATACATTTTGCTCTAATTAATTAAGCCAAGAAGTGCCAATCATCTCCAAATCTTGTATTTACATTGAAACTTCAAGGCCTTTGAATGATGAGTGAGATGCACGTTCAGAATACATAAACAAAATTGAGTTTACTTCACTGCACTCATATATGCTGGACATGTTGCTTATTTTTCATAAGCTTTATCCAAGGAAAAAAATTGACAAAAAAGAAACAAAAAAACTGAACAAAAATACACTATTCAGGTGAAGTTAGTGTGATAATTCACTGGACTTGATTTTATTGGCAGTGACACGTAAAGAACCGTTGTTAAACTGTAGTGAAAGGCTTGTTTCAACCATAATGATATAGATCGTAATTACTTCATAATAAAGCAACAAATTGACCAATAATTACTTTTCTACATGTGAAAACATCAGTTTTCATTAAAAAGCAATCAAACAAACAAGACAGAAAAAGCTACATCTTTGTAACTACTGTTTGGTAAACCTTCCTTCCTGCAACATGTCTCTCCCTCCCTCTGTGTGCATCTCAGGTTATTATCATTTTTATTACTATTAACTTAATGTAGTGCTTAAATTAATCCTTTGTAAATTTTTTAGAAATATACAGAATTAAAAACTTGCACAGCCCTCAGAGAATGCAAGTTAGACAAGATGAAGCACAGATAACTAGAGGGCATGATTTAAGACGGACAGCTCTAAGTCTATAAATTTTCATAGTCAGCATTAGAGTCACTTAGTATTTCATGTAGTATTCTTTACTTATATGTGACATTTTTAACTCCTAATAAAGGTACAAGTATGGGATTTTTTTCTTCCAGTCCCTTCTCATCCTTTTTGTAGATTTGTGATTATCAACTAAGTGACAGTGAATTTTCATTTTCTTAGTTTTTGTTGGTTTGTTGTTTATTGGTTTTGTTTTTCCTGGTGTTTTCTATCATTGTTTATCAATAATTCTGTAAAATCCTGAATGAAACTCTGTAATTATAATTTTGGGCACAGTGGAAAATAGTTGCAAAATTTCCTAGAGAGGTGGATTTTATACCATTGCATCTTCTATGTAGTTCTTCTTATATTAATTGCAAGTAGTTGTGACCAGTATATTACCAGAATTTGGCTATTCTTAATGTTTTATAATATATCAATGCTGTCAATATAATCAGCAATTATGCTTGCCTGTCAAACTGTCAACCAAAGGTAGCAATTCCATACACAAGCCTTCCTCCCTCCAAGCTGCAATGTTCCTGGTATCTAAACTTAGCGTCCTTTCCCGTCCACCATAGGACCACCATCTTCTCCCAGTGCTAATTCCCTTCCAGGCCCTTTTATTCTCACCATGTGGCTGGACCTGACAGTTGATTTTCTGTTTCCCCCAGTTCCCATAAGTTTTTTGGTCAGAAGTGACTTCTTGCTGACCATGCAACTGAACAAGTAGTTTCTCAGGATGATGGTGGGGCCAACAACTACTTCACTAATGTTATCTCTCACAATGCTTGAAATGAAGAATCCTAGTTAGGATTAACATCACTCAGTAGTAATAAAATTTCACTTGTCATGAGCATTATTAACAATAAAGTTGTCATGCAGCAACACAACACCAGCGTAATGCAAGCCATTTCAGTGGTTTCAGTGAACCCATATTCAGTGATATGTGCCCCAAACGGCAATGTGTTTGTATAGTTTGGGAACTGAAATAAGACATTAGCTTTCTCCAAGGTTCTGTCACTAATGTGGGACAGGTCTCTTAATCTCCATTTATCTTTGTTTATCTTCTCTATTAGAGTGCAATTTTTTTCTTAACACAAATGGAATCCCATTATTCTTAGGGACTGCACCTTAAAAACGGAGGCCTTACTTCAATTAAGGCATGAATGTACTACAATAACTGTAAAATCAAGAAAGTTCCTTGGGGTTTATCTAACTAAAAAGTAGATGTTCAGGTCACCAGTATCTGCATCTCATCTGCACTCCTACTTTCTCTTCATAGGCAAGGAAAGGAGCAGACATTTGAGGAAAAAGGTCCAAATCATTTCAACCTTGATGTCTGTAATGGCCCACAAGAATTGCACCTCAAGGATACATACTTTTCACCACAGAGAGAGAGGCATAACAACATTGGTGGCTGACTACTGAGAAATGGAAACTTGTGTCACAGAGCTCTGAAGTTATACAAGATAGCACAAAGCCTTTCAGCCTTCTCAGGCTTAGTTATATTCGATCATCATTCTAATGCCAAGAACCACTCTTGTCATAGTCATTATGATAAAAGGCTGGTAAAATGGGATAAAAGTACATAGTTGTAAATGACAGCAAGGTTCAATGTGACAGCAAATCTTGATTCATATCTGGAAATACAAGAAAATATACATCTGAAAGGAAAGAAGTTGAATCCAAGCCAAGAGCTTATTTCATGTTTTACTAAGCAGTAAACAAAAATATCTCTTTTTCTTATTACTTTTTATTGAACGTGAGTAATACATTGTTCAGAACCTGACTACAGACCACGTTATTCCTTTTTTTCCTTTCCTCTCATCCAAGAAGGATCTAAAACAGGAAGAACACTTCATTTAAAACAAGCAGTGCAAGCTTTTTTCAATAGCTGCATATGGATGAACATTAATAAAGTCATTGGGCCAAACATAAGCATGTGTAAATCCAATTAAACCACAGTCATGTTTAATATAAAACCATCAACTTTGTATTCAGCCTGGGAACTAAGCCTGCTGACTTCAGGGAAAGGATGAATTAGATGAATGGTGTACTTTATAGTATTTCTGTAGAGTTAGAGCATCCTTTCTTTTTCCTAATTACAGTTGAGATTTAATTAAAATTAAATTAAAATAGAAATTAAATTAAGAGAATATTTTTCAGGTATTAACTAATATTTGATCATCCTCTTCATGTTTACTCTCAAAACAGGGAAAAAGCACAAGGGTTTTATTTGTCGAATGAATTTACTTGCTCATTAAATACTGTTCCCAAAAGGTAAAAACATCTATGGGTTTTTTTCTTGAACTTTTGTGAATTAATATTTACAAGGAATTTATTAATAAAAGGTTATGGTGAATTAAACCTTTTGAAAATATTATTGTGTATCTCCCAAGTATTGTAAGAATAAGACTTTTGTAAAAACCCAAAACATTGATAATGCATTCCTTTTTTCCTTTTGCTTAAGTTTATTTAGAAAGTAAAAAAAAGTCACATTTTTCAAATACAGTTGCCTAAAGTTCGAGCTGCACACTTGCACATGGCAATTATAATGAAACAGGGTCTCTTAGCAGAACTCATAAATTCAATCCAAATGCCTTTAGGATCCATTTCAAGCATATGGACTACTTACTTTGATATATACTTCTGGGAATCTAAAATGAAATATATTTTGTATTCCTTAAAATTATCTCTTGAACTACACCAGATTTTAATTAACTCTGTGGACAAAATCTGTTCAGACCACAGGATGAGAGCATTGTGTGTGCTGTTTTCTACACCTTGAATGCAAAGCAGAAGCTTCAGCTTCCTGTTTTATATGTACAAAACACCTGACATATAAATTTTTCATATGTCACTTTTACTCTCCAATGTTCTACTTGAACTTTTCATGCCTTGTTCATTCATTTTTAGAGAGGCCTTGTCTCTCAACATATCACTGAATAGTTTTGTTCTTTGCAGTGGTTCCTAAACTCCTGGATCAAAATTAATCCTTTAATTTGCATCATCCCTTTACCTATTGCATCAAGCTTGTATTGAGAGCACCCAAAGTGCAAAAGGTATCTGTTATCAATAATCACAACCACAATGAGACCAAATATAGAGGAACACTAACAACTTATTTTGGAAGAATTAAAATTCTGTCCAAAGAACAGATGAACTAAGGCAGTGAGGTATATCTTGTAACTTCTCAAATGCAACAAGATGCTACGATGCTGGCTTTAAATTAACATGCCACTACGTTTTCCAGAACAAGATCAGAATTCATAAATTTTTTTTCTTGATTTAGCCTTTATTTTACAAGGATGACTCTTAAAATATTAATTACCCTTTTTCTTACGGAGTCCTAAAAAGATAGACATCAATGTAGTACTCATAAACAGCAGGAACAGAAATAGAGGGGAGAGATGTTTTCAGGGGGAAGGAGCAAAAAAAAAGATTAAGTGCATGGTAAAAATGACGTTAAACAATACACTTTCCTACATATTCTGAATACAGTAATTTTGCTCATAATCTCAGTAATTATCTGCCATTTTTCTTCATTTTATAGCTATACTTTAGCATCCCAGCTTATATTTAAAGTTTTAAAATAGCACAAAAATGAATAAATGAAGCTTCACTACAGGTATCTAGGAAAGGTAAATATTGCAGTTCCTTTTTGTTTGTGAGAAAGAAAAAAGACTCACAGCAAGATCCAAAAAATTATCTAGGGAACTAGAAATAAGATTGTAATTTACATGATGAAAAAGTTACATTGAACGAGCAGTCTCCTTTTATAATTCTTGTGAACAGTACAGTGAATCTGGAAAGGCATTCAGAAACTCTACTATCTGCCAGAAAAATTTCTGTTCTCACAGAAGTTTTAGTTTAGCATCTCAATCACATTTGTAAGGAAATCTCTTATTTCCAAAGCAAGCAATGGGATGTTGCTGTGGGGAACATCTTGGTCCTTTCAGCATGAACCAGCTGTACTTTGAACCTGGCTGCCCAGGACAGAGATGCCAGTCTGGCTTGAAAACCTGGATGCCTCCAGACTGGCTGTGGAGAGGTACAGTCTAAAAGTCAGAATCACAGAAGTGCAGAATAATTTCAGTTTGGTGGGATATATAGTAGACATCCAGTCTAGTAATATGTTCAAACAGCAGCCCTTTTTTCCCCATTCATGAGGTTGCTCAGAGCCTTGTGTGGATGAGTTTTAATGTCTTCAAGGATGAAGATTTCGTTAAGACCCTGGGATTTTTCAAGAATAGAGTGCTGCCATGGATGGTTGCAAGCTCTTCAGAAGGGATAGGAAAGGTAGGAGGGGTGGCTTTGTATGTCAGAGAGTCTCTTGACTGCAGAGCTTGAGTTAAACAAAGTTGAGTGCCTGTGGGTCAGAATCAGGGGAAAGGCAAACAAGGCTGACATCTTGGTGGGAGTCTGGTACAGACCACCCAATCAGGATGATGAGGGTGATGATTTATTCTACAGGCAGCTGATGGAGGTCTCTAAATCACCAGCCTTCGAACTTGTGCATGACTTTGACCTGACAGATGTCTGCTGGTATTTTAATGCAGCAGAGAAAAGTCAGTTTAAGAGGTTCCTTGAGTGCAGAGAGGACAAGTTTCTACTCCAGCTGGTAGAAGAGCCTACCAGGGGTGGGGCCCTGCTAGACCTGCTGTTCACAAGAAGAGACGGATTGGTGGGAGATGTGGTGGTTGGAAGCCATTTGGGGCAAAGTGACCGTGAAATTATAGAGTTCTCAATACTCAGGGGCGCAAGAAGGGCCATCAATAAAGTTCTACCCTGGACTTTCAAAGAGCAGACTTTGGCCTGCTCAAAGTTTGGTTCAAAGTTTACCTTGAGAAACAGCACTTGGAAACAAAGGCATCCAGGAGGGATGGCCAAACTACAAGAAGGAAGTATTGAAGGCACAGGAGCAGCTGTCCCAGTGTGCCGTAAGGTGAGCCGGCAGCTGAACAGGGAGACTTTACAGGAAATAATGAAAAAAAGAGAGAGCTTACCAACTCTGCAAAAAAGGGGCAGGCTACTCAAGAAGAGCTCAGG
>NW_008689135.1:0-722 GCF_000695815.1 Acanthisitta chloris | reverse complement strand
GGCAAATACTACCAGGTATCACTGTCTTTCTAATCTGTCCCCGTTTTGTCTCCAAAAGACAAAATCCGATTCACACTTAGATTTCAAGTGTATCTGCAGGCACAGAGGTCTTTTCAGAATTGCGCCAGTGCCAATCGCTTACCTGAGCCTTTCAGGAAGAGCCTCTGTTTCTAGAGATGCCTTAAATATCCATTAACAAATCCTTTTCTAAAACTAGGGTTTACAATGGGGATTTGTTTCATTAATGCATTTACTGAAGTATCAAAATCAGCAGAGGGTTACCATAGGGAATAGCCAAGGAATCCAAGTTGACGGATTTCCTTTTTTCGTCATCGTTTTGGTCAGGAAGCAAACAAAAACCTCGATGCCCTTTGTTTTACAGAAGCTGTACTGTAGGCACCAGTGAACACTGCAGAGGTGCATTCTGTGTAAAAATCCTTGGAAACCATAGAGTTAGACCAAAGTCCCTCTTTAAAAGAGCCCATAAAGCCTGTAAAGTCAACCCTCAGAGCAGCAAAATGTGCTTTGGCTGAGGTACTGCCTATGAACTTGGTCAACCAGTGAAATCAGCTGTCAAGGCAAGTTCATTTGGATGTTGGAACAGCTGTGGCTGCATTGGGGCCTTTTTGTTGGTGTAGAAAAAGCATGTTTAACTCTCTGCCAGGGAAGAAACTGCGTGCACAGGTGGCCATAAAAGCCAATAGCATCTTGGCCTGTATCAA